>NC_139670.1:14564727-14763844 GCF_951799395.1 Argentina silus | reverse complement strand
CCCTCCTGGTTTGTTTCTCCTCTTTTTTTCCACCAAACTTGCTTGCTCCATAGTGTTGGTTGCCGTTACTTTGGGAATCCACCGTATCTGTAGGGGAATTCCTCTGGATCTGCTGTTCCACACTGCTAGGTGCTGGGCTTGCCTCCGATTTTTGGTTTTTGGTTAGGGCACTTTTTGTCTTTCTGTCTAAGGGTTCAGCTGCTCCTAGTCGAAGCTTCAAAACAGGTTGTTTCTTTCCATTCGAAATAGAGTCTTTATTCAGAGAGGGTTCTTCTTCTCTGTAGCTTGGCTCTGACTCTTTATCATCTTGCTTGTCTCCGAAATGCTGTGGGTAATCAGATGATACATGTTGAACATAGTCCCTCGTCGAAGCCTTGTTGGTTGCATAGGTAGACTGGTCTATTCTTTCATTCTTACCACAGATCAAATGGATTGTTGGGGTGTCTAGGCCAGGGTTGGATGGAGTAGCAGAAGACGGTATACCCACATCGACCGTTCTTTCTTCCCATGTCTTTTTCTTCTCTGTCCCAAAGTGCACTGCCTCTTTCAGGGCTGTCAAGGCCTTCTGACAATCATGTTTGGGACCCAGTATGAAAATGCTCTTTAGTACCAGAGTTATTTTAACTTTTTCAAATGTATCCCTCACAGTTGCACATAACACCTCACCTGTGTCTTCCCTAGAATCTGTAACACCCAAATCTGTTAGCAACAGCTCATTGGTAGAGAAGTCCTTGGCTACTTTGGCAACAAGCTCTTTCAGTTCCTGTTGAGTAATTCTTACTTTTGCTGCATCTGCTCCTCTCAGATGGAGGATAAGGTCCTTTCCTACTAGTTTCTCCTTCATCTGTAGGTCAGAGGTTATGTCCGTTATGTCTGTCTTATAGATTTCCTTCATGTATACCCATTGAGGCATGGGCACCACCACCTCTACACTGAAGACTTCACTGGTTACTGAGGAATTAGCAATCTTGAAACTGCTGCTGGTTTTCCCTCCTTGGGTCTTTCCAAACACATCTGAGCTACTCATCTTCCCATCTTGTTTGAGTCTGACCTGCCCAGAGAAGCTGTTGCTCCGTCTCAAAGTGGACCCTGACTTTGATTGGTTGACAGTTGGTACTGATTTATCTTCAGACAGGTCCATGTAGTTCAATGAAAAGCTCTGGGATTCACTAACTTCTGTGGTTTTCGTTGAGTCGCTTAGTCCATAGCTGGATAAGGGATCATTCCTCTTGAAGAGAGGGTCCTCCCTGGTTGGATTTGGGACCTGAAGATCACCTGAACTGAAGCTTGAAATTCCAAGCTTTAAACCTGTAATCTCTGACATTGGTCCACTACCCAGTCTCTGGCCCTCACTTCCATCGGGTTTGGTAAATAAGGAACGATTCTGTTGATCCTCAGAAGCCTTTATGTCACCCAAACTAGACCCCAACATATCTTTTGGCTTCTTAGAACTCATAGCACTTCCAAATTTGGCCGCCATTTTGTATTCTTTTCTCCCCTCATCCCCTACCTTTCTGAGTTGCTTATCTACATCGGTGTCCGGAACAAAGGACGAAGCTCCAGAAGAGCAAAACAAAGCATCAATAGGTCTGTTCCACTCTTGACTGTGCTTCTTTGCAGTCCCATGCATGTCCATTAGGAACTGCTTGGCCTCTGAAACATCACATCCACTGCCAACCAGGTAGACATTGGCCTTATCCTCATTGATCAGTAGCTTTGGGAATGTCTGTGTTAGAACCTCAACGGCCTGCTGGAGCCCCTGTATGGGTAGCCCCTCCTTCGCCAAATGCACCTTACGTAGCTGGGCCTCTTTCTCCTGGTACATCAAGCCAAGCTCCTGATGCGCACCCATTAAACACTCCATACCTCGTCCAACCACCCCTTTCTTGACCTGCAGGTAAAGTGTGGTGATGTCCTTGGTGTTGACATCCAGTACCTTCACTCCATGCCTGTTGAGGATGCTCTGGTACTCCACTGTGCAGTGCTTCTGGAGGTACCGGAAGATATCGGAATCTAAGACCATGGAGAAGTCCTCCAGGGAACTTTCCTCTGCCAATGCCCCTGCTTGCTCTCTATCATCAGTGTACAATGCTCGAGGGGGGGTTTGACTCCTCTCCGAGGCTCTGCTGGAACATTTTCTCAGATCCAGTCCGGAGGCCTGTCTTAAGATCTGTGGATCTTGCTGATTTTCTGTTTGTTCTTGGGTAGAGTTGTATCTTTTGTCATCCATGGTGATCTCAGTGTCATGGGACTGGGCATCTTGAGTAGTCTGTGAGTCCAAAAGACTCAAAAGACACTTGGTCAAGGTCTGGACATCTGAGTAGGGGCCTTCTAAAGTGCAAAGGGCATTGTGAAGGTCAAAGGTGAATTTTACGTCAGGGAAGGTCTTGCGCGTATTCAATATTGCTGTCTTTCCCCCAGGCAATTTGCTGTAGTCCACTGTCACAGCTGTGTCCACAAAGAGCTGAGAGATTAAATAAAGATGAGTGAGACAAAAACCTGACTAAATAGAAGAGGAGAGTATTGATACTCTCCTCTGATTGACAGTATGGAGAATAGTGATAGTATATTTGATCTGTTTGCTCGACTTACCTCATTTGGGTCTATTTCAGTTTTGTGCAAAGTCACTGTTAGGTCATATTGCTTGTCATTCAATAATAATGTGTGATTCCCATGCTCAACCACTCTCTGAGCCACTGCATGACATAAAATAAATAAAAAAAGAATACATTAAAAGTTGCTTCTGAAGGAAATATATGCATTGCTGGTCTATAGGATGTGCCTAATCATGCTAATGTAATGTCATTATAATCTCTGCTCCACCTGCAAGGCTCTAATACCTTGCTCCCTGATGTAATCTTCAATGCATCACCTCTTAAGGTTATCTATGCAAGTTACTTATTGTAACATCCTACATCCTTGCTTCGTTTAAATGACCTCTGACCTTTACTGTCTTCAAAGGTAATGCAAGCAGTTCCAGGCGTTGTCTTGATGACCTTGACAGACGAAATCTCCCCCCCTCCATTCCTCTTCCGCAGAAAGTGAATGTGTAGTTTGTCCGACAGTCTGTTTTCAGTCATGTCCAGGGGTAACCCCCACACTCTGACAGTTCTCCCCTCCTTCACCATCCTTGTTTTCTAGCTGCAAAACCCACACATGTGCAAGTCAATATGATGGGCTCCAATTTGCTTCTGCAAAAACATTTTTTCGGAAGCAAAGGGCAATGAGTGGCTGGGATAATTTAATACCAATATGAAGATGCACCATTGTCCTCACCAATCAGGATTTCACTGAGAATTAAAAGTATTTATACGATTTATACCATGACATACAGTATACACATTGAAAGGGCGGCATTCAATGACAGTGTACTTGTATGCTTGTGTGACTAGTGAAGTTGTCCTATAAAACGATAGCAATCTAGCTACATAACTTAGCTATGTTGGAAGGTCTCATACTCTGTACAGTAAACAATAGCCATGTGCGCACTTTGCAGTTTATCAAAATTCATCCAACACCCATCCTCAAGTAATGTGTTATCTGCGTTTTTCAATGCTATGCGAAAGTGCGCAACCTCCAACTGACAATCAATTAGATTCTTTCCACATTTAGCTGGGCATAGACAAAATTCATGTCATGATAAACACTTTGTCATATCAAAAAACGCAAAAGCTGCAAATTGATGGGTGTTCTATTCTTATAAGACAATAAAGTCAAATAGATCAAAAGAAGGAAGACATGGATAATTACATTTACTCACCCTTATTCCACAGTATTTACATGCATTATTAAAACAAATGTGTCATGATGAACTATGACATATTATCAATAGGTACAATTTCAATATAAAACAAGTGTACAGTAAACAAGATTTTCCCCCATGAATGATGGAATGATGGCTGTGAATGAAGCAAGACGTTTATTCATGAAGTTTTTACTAAGACACTCTGGTTGTCTCTGTTTTACAGTGCTGTATCTCTGTTGGGCACAGGGAGGGCTTTTCTCTTGGTGCGATCACCTTCTGTGACCAAAGAGAAAGAATTAGTTGGGCGCCATTAGGCTACTATCGTACAAACTCGATTGATATAAGACGCCTTTACTTCAAACACAAAAGACAAAATATTTGCACTGCCAAATTATTTGGTTACAAATGCGAATGGCTATAAAACTAGGTTACACAACTCTGGTTTTTGTATTGATATAGGCCAAGTTTCAGTATTAAATTATCCTGCATAACAGACTTAACTCACAAAATATTATTCCCAAATTCGTTAGGCTTTAGGCCTACTGCATTAGGCTACACTCTTACAGCTGCATTCGTAGCCAGAAAAGTCACCCGGAACCTGTAGTGCTTATTTGGTCAGTTTATCAGTATTGCTTCTTGCAGCTTTGCATTGATTTCTTAAAATATTATTCCCAAATTGGTAAGGCTATATGCCTATTGCATTAGGCTACACTCCTAGCTCTCCACTTTGCACCCTATTATGACGTGTTTAACGATGAATCGGTGTCACCTCCTAAACAATCTATATGGCAAGACGCATCTTTCACAATAGTTTTGTCAATATTAGGCCAATCAGTGTAATTTATTTCGTAAATGTTGCATCTGTATGACAACACCTATCATTCACCAAAGTTTAATCAAAATTGTCCCAGTGGTGTCAGAGAAAAAGCGTGTAACATACGAACGAACAGAGACGAATCATAGGCCCTTCTCCGATTTCATCGGTGGGGGACAATAAAGTATGTGACCACTGAATGATGGCATTACAACTACCCACACTTTCATGCATTTGGAGAAGGTATATCAATATCATTGCATTGAAAAACATGTAAATTAATCGTTTAGATTAATCGGCAAAACGACGGAGACGGCAAAACGATAGGCCTACTCCATCTGGATAAAACCGGCATCATAACAAGCAATTTTCATTTTGAATAGGGTAACATTGTGTAAACAAGTATACAATTTATATAGTTTTTTGTTTTTTTTACGTTTCTCTCATGGATTCAAATGCATAGACCTGTAGACCACATACAATAGACTTAAATAGAGTTAAATGTAAGTATATAGCCTACCTGTTTGCAAACCTGAATTCCACGGCTGATTCCACTTTTCTCAAGAAATAGAAAGTGAAAGAAGTACGCGACAGTGACTTGAAGACAGGTGGTAGCAGTCATATTTGCCACAAGAGGTCGTCATTAGCTGTGAAAACATTTCAGGCTGCTGCATGTTTCACCTGAGTAGCCTACAGAAAATATTACAATAGTAATATTAGCCTTACAAAACTCTACTATCACCAAATTATATTGTATCTTGCTCACTTATATTTGTTTTCTGCGCTGGAATATTGCTCTTATATTATCTATTATCTAGGATCTAATAGGACGAACCTAATAACTAGAATTGCCTGAAGTTTACCTTTCACCTTTTATTGTAATTTTGTAGGCTAATCCTAGTTATAGCAGATGGCTTGACCCATACAATAAGCTGCTTTTCAGAGCACTAGAATGTAAAAACATTCTATTACAACAAATATTAATTCATATTTAATTAAGTGCATCTGCTATCCATAATAATAATTGAATTATAATGCACTTATAAACAGGGCAGGGGATTGTCTTCAGATTTGAATAGAATTAATTTGTAAATTAAAACCAACATGGTATCTCAGTCTTGACTCTGGCCAAAGACTGTTAATAATTCACATATCCCTCTCAGTTCTGGCAGCAGTGGTGAGATTTGGTCCAGCCCAGCTCTTCTGTAAGCTTACTTCTCCGGAAAGCATAAGAATGAAGAATGTGTGAGCACTGTCTGTCTGCATCTTAATTATGTCCTCTGAACCTCTAAAATCTGTAAAGCCATCTTTTGGTTGTCAGTTCGTGTCATTGCTCTCTTTTAAGTCGTAGATTCCTTCAACTGACAGTAACAGATGCCAATCTTGTTACTCTGACAGCTGACTAAGCTCAAATGCCTGCATTTATTTTTAGAGAAGACATTTCATGTAGTGTCCAAGCAGAGTGAGTCCTTCTGCATGTGTTTTTTTGTAGTGCCTCACAGTAGCACACAAGACCTCCTATATGTTCAGGCCTATCGGTAATGGAAAGTGTTAGGTCATCTATTTATAGTAATTCTCCTCTCATTACTTTTGAGGAATTAGCTTACTGTGTTACCAAATGGCTATCCTTATAAGCTTTGCTCTACATCCTAATCTTTACTCTGCTAGTGTGACTATGTTCAAATATATGTCTACAGCACAGTTCTCAAGAAGTCGCCATCATTCAATACATTAACTACTCATAAATGTACACTGCATGAGTGCTCTAAATCTATCGTGTATAATGTAGGCCTGAAATCATCAACCTTTTTTCTAGACTAGAATGATATGATGTACTCAAGGCTTCAAACCAAATCCTTTATTATTGAACAAGTTGCAATTTCTGGGATTAAACTGTTCAGATCACAAAAGGTATTTGTCTGATTTGAAGTGGCCTAAACCGGGTGATTAAGTTGTTCCCTTGCCAACCAAGTAATTAACACGGAATCCATTGATAACAGTGAATGTAAAGGCTTCCATTGAACAACCTTGACAAGAAATCAATATGGCTGAGCACATAAAGGCTTTGTTTCACCACCTTGGTAGCTGAGCACACAAGGGTGCAGCAGATCTCAAAAACAGATTATTCTATCCAACATGAATAGTTTTATCATTATACAGAGGTCACCAGGGTTTGCACACACACACACACACACACACACACACACATCCAACATTGATAGTATTATGCATTTTCTATTTTATACAGTATGTGTATATATGTAAAGATAGCGAAAGGAAATATCAAACACTTGCTTTTAAACCAAATTAATAGAAATATGTCTGCCTCAGACAAAAGTAAATAAATCAGAATTGGGCAAAAATACAAAAACAAAACATTTACAAAGTATAAACATAGATAACGATCACTGATAAGAATTTGATACAAGGAAATGAATTGTGTTTAAATTGCAACAAGGTTTTCAAGCTGGCTCTGTCCAAATCCAAAACCTTGTATTGTCTCTTTCTGTTGATAGTCTCCAAATAGTAGTCTGATTTCTTCAACCTCCAGTTTCAGAACGCAATCTAAGAAAATATGTATAATATACCTTCATGTTTAAGGCTGTCAATTCTTCTTCAGAGGTTCTATTTTGTGCAACAGTACTTTGATGCGATATCTCCTTAGATGTTAAATCCAGCTTTAAAACACCATCTGAGAAAATCTGATGTAACCACACATTGTCCAATGTCTTTATAAACAATGTCCATTGTTTTTGATGAGGCTAGATGTTCCTCGGTTGTCTGTCGGTTGTCTTTAAAGTGATTCCATCAGTCCATCTGTTCTGGACTGATGGAAGTCTGCTCTTTCTTTAAACATTTCCTGGATTATGTAATGGTCATTGACTGCAGTAGTAGGCCATTTGATGTGAAGTCTACTAATCATGTTATCCCTGAAGTGTACTAATCATGTTATCCCAGTCTATCCCCAAGGTGTTGCTATCACACATTATTGAGTCCCTGCCTTGTATGAAGAGCTACATTTTGCATAACCCATTCTATACTTCCAGACCTTCCCCCCTTGAATGTGAACAGGATGGAATATCTGGTCACAATTTCATAATTATCTCAAATTCATACTAAACAAAATGTCCTGCTGTGTCACTGTTGCTACATCTGTCTAGCGGGTAACGCTCTATTATGTATATGGCTGTGATCTGTTGCTGCTAAATGTATTGCCAGTTTCCAACTCCTCTACCTTCCTCTTGATAGCTTGGTCTTGGTCTTGATTGCTTGGCCTATCACCTTGATGGGACTCACATTGTCTTGCGATATGCCCAGTTTGGCCACATGCAAAACAAACAACGCTTTTACACTGTCTAGCAATATGCCCCATCTTACCACATGCAAAACAGACAACCATTCCATTGGATCTCTGTCTGTGAAAGCTTTTACAATGTGTTGCTATGTGCCCACTCTCCCCACATTTAAAGTAAACAATAACTCCATCTGAGTCATATGTTGGGGGACTCTCCCTCCTTGGCCACTTTGTTTCAATTGGGGTACCGTAACCTCTATGCTTCCTTGATGCTCTCCTACCAAAGTGGGCACATTGTGTGTCCCCATAAGCAGCTACAGGGTAGCTTGTAGTTGCCATTTTGTTTCTGACAGTAGTGTTGTAGACTTTGGTCATTTGTATCACTATGTCTGCATACAGGGTGTATAGTGCAAGGGCTTGTCATGTGTTAGCATCGCTCTGTGCAATCAGTGCTGATTTGAAGAGGCGGTCTTGCTGAGTTAACCCAACAATGCCACTGTATGAATTGAAAGCTTCCCACAATCTGCATGCATATCCTGCCAGATGTTCCCTTGTTGTCATTTGTACCTCCTTTATCTTTTGCCAGTTTACAGAACAAGTACCCAATACAGCAAGCAAACCCTTTTTCCTAGCTTGAACATCTGCATTCTTAGTCTGTATACTCAGAGGAAGAGCGCTGGCCAAAGAATGAGGCAGACGAGCTATCAACACAACACACGTGTCACAATCAGTTAAGCTATAAATCAGACTTGCTTTCCAGAGTAGCTAAAAATTCCACAGGGTCCTGCTGAGGAAGTTCAAAATTCCACATATTCTTAACTATTGACTCTATGTCTCCGGGAGACATTGGCTTCACTGTTGAGGTGACGACAGAGCACTGTCTTGGTGTGTCTGGCTGTGTTGGTCCCAAAAAGTGTGTTCAGACCTCTTATTGCAAGTTTCTAATAAGTAATCATAAGCTGTCTGCACTTTCGCTAAAGCTGCAGATGTGTTCGCTAAGGCTGTTCATGTGTCAGTAATGATGTTCGTTTGCCCAGAAATGTCCTTCATTAGCTGTAACTGAGCTTCTGCACTATGGTTAGTCTGGGATTTACATGTTTTGATTGCAGAAGCTTGCTGTTCGACCCAATCCTGTAGTACACTATTGTCCTTTTCTAGTGTAGATATTCTTATCTTGATGTGAGAAACAACGAGTGCTTGTAATGCTGTGGCCACTTTTTCTTTCTTATTCTTTAAAATCTTGGGTTGCTGTTGAGCTTGTGACCTAGCCCATTCATAGGGCTCATCTGGGCTGTCTAACCACTGTAGAATATCATGTACCCCATGTTTATCAATATGCTGCCCAAATAACATTGTGAAACCAATGGCGCAATGGCTGACAAAAGTATTTCCAACGGCTGTCTATACAATTAATTTAGGAACCCTACACACATCTACTGCCCCTGACCTTGGGCTCAAAAGTCCTGAACCAAATTCTTTAGGTCTGTTACCTTAAAAAAATTGTTTATATCCACCATTATTTATATATTACACTTTAATAGTACAACGACAGACTCCAATACATCGGAATCAATCCAGTTACATTAGGATTTATACTGTCTCTCCTATCCCAACTACTTTAAGGTAAAACAATAACACATCCATTTACTTTAGGATTGGAAACTATTTGGCATAACAGTCCACATTTAAAAATATCATGTACTATTAAGGCTGCTTCTTTAAACCTCCTTGTATTCCTGTTGATTTAGGAATAGACCACAACCAAATGTGGCTACTACTGTGTACCTAGCTGGTCAAGTTAGTGTAGGCTGCTGCCAATCCAGTTGATCCAGTTATTATTATTATTCAATTCCAGTGCTTCGGAATCAAATCTTCTGTTGTTCCACAATCATCTTCTGGCAATTCCCTCACTTGGTGGCTTGCCATTTTTAAGAAAGTAAAAGGATAGTGACAACTTCTGCGTTTAAGGAATCTTTTACTTGGTGTAATCAGGCAGCAGAGCAAGTCCATACTCTGGGTCCAGCTGTGTGGTCTGAAAGAAGAGTTTTTCCTCAGCTCTTGTAATGTTTTACCCCTTTGATCTATCACCTAGTTGAAGCAGGATACAAAGCATTGCCCTCTGTATGTTCATTGGTTTGATAGTTCTTGTCACACCTAACTTGATCACTCACCATCGCTGGGTGTGATGAAAACCAATTCCAAATGGTTGGCTTGATTAGCATGTCTCCTAACAGATGGCCAACTGTGAACTGTGAGGGACACACAGACTCTGATAAAAAAAATAAAAAAAACGATTCTGAGTGTATTCATAGTCTGAATCTTATGCTGTATATAATACATTTACAGTATAGGTGATATATATTTAGGGCTGTCGGTCGATTAAATGTGTTGATTAACTCTTTCCCATTAGTTGATTGATCTACCGATTAATCTGATGTGTAAATTTGAAATATTTTCGCCTTATTCATATTGTAGCCTAATTTAGGTGGTCAGAGATTTTCGACATATTTCTTGACAAGACATTAGGGTGGGGGAGTAATAGGCAATGATCTATCTACAGTATATAGCATACAGTATATGTATATACAGTAGACATTATGCCTACTATACGCTATGAGTTGAGTAGGGTTGCAAAGGAAAGGGATATTCAATTACCATGGTTTGGGAAAGTTTCAGAAATGTACAGGAATTATGCAACCCTTTGTTGAGTATGCCTACTTTTCCAATTAGCCTCTAAAAAATTTAAAATAACTATTGCAGTCAACCACACGTTTTCTGATATATGTAGGCCTAATCAAACTTTCTGATGTTATCAATACTGTTGAAACAATAGATCTATCGATGATAACTTGCGGCAAACTATTTGTGAGAAAATAGCTTCAATGTCTATCCAGTCTACTATATTCTACTATACTCTATTCAGGGAAACCATGGCTGATACAGCGCAATTGTGTCCATTGGATAAACACGAGTCTCCTTTAAAGACCACGGACTGTTGTCGCGTCATTGGGCCGCAGCCTACGTCATCGAGGCTTTCGCTCTCCTTGGTTTTGACGGCCCAGGAGGGGGAGTTGGAATGCTCTTGATCCATCTGCCCCCGCTACCCGGCGAGGCGAAGCAAATGTCCCGTTGCCGACAAAAGGATGCGGTAGCCGGGCACCAACCTTTCAAGAGGAGGGGCACAGAGCTGACCATTTGAAACACATGTTCACCGGTATAACTATTTTATGTCATAATATTGTCTAATCGTTCTGTGCTTCTGATTCTATATTTTGATTTTGTCTTTTAATCCCTTGGTGCTCAAACAAAAAAGCCCGATCAATGCATTCAAATCGGAGAGTGGAGTGGGTTGCGCTAAGGACGTTGAAGGGTAACCTCTCATATGCAGCCTATATTTAGATAGCTTAGTCCGTAGATATGTCCTATAAATAAGGTGGCTACAGTGGGAATTAAAAGCAGCGCTCATTATCTGTAGATAGGTTTTAAGCTATAGTTGTAAGATATTGGCATGTGCGTTGGCATTTCATCTGTGTTTGGTTTTACGCAGGCTTGTAGCACTAACATATTCTTGTTCGGCCTATAGCCGACTGTTCATGTTTTAATGGGCCTATTGGACAGGACGTGTTGGTTTGTTTTGATCAGATTGTGAAACATTTTGAATTTGCAATGCACACATTTTGCGTGACTGTCCCTTTTTAATTATTTAATCCGTAGTTCTACTTCTCAGTTTGCTGATGCGGCGATTTGTTCACGTAAGCCTCCTATACTGTAATGTTTTGGATTTAGGATGCATAGCCACTAGTGTATAAGGGGAAACCTAATAATTAGGCTTTGCTTTGCTGAAGCTTTGCTTTCATGTCAACCTAAAACAGATGCTATCTGACTCCTGTATGTACAATTTCACATTTTTAAGGATTCTTTATGGATGTATCATTTATCATATATATTTAAGTTATTAGTTTACTATTTAGTTATTTCAGTAACATGATTGATTTTAGAAACACGTTGCTTCAGACTGCATAGGGGACATTGAACCATGCATTGGACTCATTTCTATGACTCTTGGTTGGTCCTCTTATGGTCAAGATAGGCAGTGATGTAACATCCTTAAGTCCAGCCCTCTCTCCTCACCCCAGTTACAGCAAGTCTGCAACAGTGGATGCCTTATGCCTCAAGCGTAGCTCTTATGTCCAAATGGCAATGTTCCAAGTCTGGGATGTGGGCCACATGTTCATGTAGTAAATTAATGTAGATATGTGGAGCATTGGAACATTGCTAATTAGTGGTTTGTTCATTGATAAAGTTCATAAGATGTTATTGATAAAGTTCATAAGATGTTATTGATATAGTTGTGAAGATATTTGTGTATCTACGCTATTATTATTCAAGAGACATGCTGTCTTTTAGTATTTTCAAACATAAGTTATTATTATGTCATACACATGTATCTTCGTTGATTTGCTTTAGTCGAGTGTACATACATTCTATTTTATTACTGTATGTTCCCATTTTCTTATCACAGCTCCAGTCTTATCTTTCCTCCTCATGTTCAAGTCCCAAAGCTCAGTCCCCAAGGACTTAGTTTGCTCTGGCTGTCATTTCCCGTTTCTGCTGCCTTAGTTGGTTTGAGTGATGACACTTATACAATACAAGCTGGAAAACTATGTTCTGCGCTTACTATGAAGTTCTACAGAATGTAGTCTTGTAGTCTAAAAATCACAGTTTTAGTGGAAAATATGTTTAATTTAGCCTTGAAGACTGCCTCCTGAAGTGAAAAGTCACATGCTGTCAACTAAGTTTCTCAAATAGATGACTTGCTTTAGCAAGGAATGGAGTGAGTTGACAGGTTTCTCTGGCTGGAACTAATCCCACCTTTCTGATCTCGCACAAGTTTTCGCCAAATGTGAAAGTGAAACTAGCACTGGTGTGGGCCTTTTAATCAATGTTTAGGATTCATGATACATGTCAGCCAATTCCATTACTCTGTGGTTCCCAAAACCTACAGTGGCTTCAGAAAGTATTCAGACCCCTTCACTTTTTCTACATTTTGTTGTGTTATAGACTCAATTTAAAATGGATTAAATAAAACATTTTGCCATCAGTCCATCTGAGTCCAAGGATAATAGCTCATGTGATTTCAGAATGAATATGTTTTGTTTTATAGTCTCATGGGAATCAGTTACACACTGTGGATTAGGATGTCACTACCAACTCAGCAAATGTCATCATTTTCTCTTGATCCTGACAAACTCTGCAGTTCCTGCTGGTGACAAACATACCCATAACATGATGCAGCTGCCACTATTCTTCACACAAGGGATGGTGCGGAAACTGCATTGCACATGTTGGATTTGCACTAGACTTAATGCTTTGTAGTAAAACCAAACAAACACATTTCCAGACACTTTCTTAGCTGTATCACTTGATATAATTTTTGCAAACCCAATTGTGGATGTGAGCTATTTTTTAGGATTCTTTTTGGCCACTTGGTTATAGACCAATTTTGTAGAGTGACTAAGATGATTATTGTCTCATTGACTGTGCTTATTCCTCTCCGCCATTCAACTTTGTAGATTTTTGTAAGTCTCCCCAGGCCTCAGGGTAGCATTCCTGAGCAATTTGTAATGACAACCTGCTCCACACAGTGTGTAATTGATTTCTGTGCAAATCAGAGAGCCTATAAAAACAAAGATATTCATTCCAAAACCACATGAACTATTATCCTTGCATTAAGATGGACTCAATTGGAATTCAACTTTTTGAGTGACTTGTTGACGACATTTTTGCATTTGAACTAATTTTAAGAGTGTCATAGTAAAGGGTCTGAATACTTATTTAAATGAGGTATTTCTGTATTTAAAATTTAATACAATTGCAGAAATTTCTAAAAACGTGTTTTAATTTTTCTCATCCTCTCTTCCTCAGGTGAGGCCGAGCCACCGGCCCATTTCACCACCCGCCAAACATGGCTGCCCCTTCCATCCCCAACCCAGGCCCCGCCCCGCCCAAGAGCTTCCTGGTCCTCTTTGACTTCGATGAGACCATCGTCAATGAGAACAGCGATGACGCAGTTGTCCGGGCTGCCCCGGGCCAGCAGCTCCCTGATTGGCTGAGAGAGTCCTACAGGGAGGGGCACTACAATGAGCACATGCAGCGTGTCCTGGCCTACATTGCCGAACAGGGCGTGTCCAAAGACACCATCCGTTCCTTCATCGAAAAGATCCCTCCTACGCCCGGCCTTCTCACCCTCTTCCAGTATCTCCTCGTCAATAAGCAGGACTTTGAGTCAGTGGTGGTCTCCGATGCTAATATGTACTTTATCGAGGCTTGGCTGGAGAGGGCCGGGGCACGCCACCTCTTCCAGAGAATCTTCACCAACCCGGCCAGCTTTGACCCCCAGGGCCGCCTGGTCTTGCTGCCCTTCCACTCCCACGAGTGCAAGCGCTGCCCGGAGAACATGTGCAAGCAGGTGATCCTACGGGAGTACCTGGCGCGCAGGCAGCAGGAGCGCGGCTGCCCCTTCCAGAGAGTGTTCTACGTGGGGGATGGGGCCAATGACATCTGCCCCTCCCTGGCTCTGGGGCCACGGGACACAGCCTTCCCCCGGAGGGACTTCCCCATGCACCGGTTGCTGGCAGAGATGCAGGAGGCCCAGCCGGCGACCTTCAAGGCAAACATGGTGCCCTGGGCTAGTGGGGAGGACGTGGTTGACTGCCTGAAGAGGCTGGTGGAGGAGAGATGAGAGAGAGAGAGAGCGAGAGAGAGAATGAGTGAGGGAAACCAGCAGTGGCCACCAACCCTGGTCCTGGAGAGCCTCAGTGCAAGCTTTTGTCCCAGACCAGCATTAACACACCTTCAGCTAGTAAAGGTCTTCACTCTTGACAATCTGTTGATTTGTGGATTCATGTTTTTTTTGTGATTGCCTGGAATATAAGATTGTATCTTACCAGGACTAGTGACCACTGGGATACCCATCTGTAGTGATAAGATGTTTTAGTGCTGGCTTGAGCCTGTTCAACCAGTAGCTTTCCAAGACCAGGGTTAATGTGCACTGGGATTATTACAGTGAGTGTTCCTCACTCAGTCCTTGGGGGCTGCATTGTTCACAGGGTTTTGTCCCCAGCTTTGCACTAACGTACTTGATTCAGCAAGCTAATAATGGTCTTGATGATTAGTTGATGAGTAGAATCAGGTGTTCTAGCACTGTCTGGGACAAAAGGCCACACACATAGTGGCCCTCCAGAACCGGGAGTGATGAGCACTGGGATAGGGTGACACAGAGATGTAGCTGCCACTGACACTCTGGTACACACTCTGGCACACACACTGATACCTAATATACAGGCTGATTATACAAGGGTAATGTACACCAACTTGAGATGCAAAGTGAACGACGTACACCTGCACTGTACCCCTTCATACCGCGCACCCTCATACTGTGAGAACATTGTGAAACATTGAGAAGTGTTTCAATCTATATGCCCCCCACCTTCTAGATGAACATGGGTGGCTTCTATTCAGACATTTGACCCTACTGGCCTGTCTTGAACTCAATTTCTTCAGACACAGATCCCCCAGTGAGTCCTGAGGCTCATGGGGCTACGTTTCTGGTGTCAAGTTTGGGGTTGTGTTTCAAAACCTTTGGGAACCTCTGGAGTAGGGGCTAGGAGCAACCTGTTGCTAATTCGGAATTAGCAACAGGTTGCTGCCGCCGATGTAAAAAATAATGATAATCAAATCCCCCCCCCACCCCCCCCACCCCCCACCCCCCTCCCCCGCCTGAGGGGTGAAGTAACTAATCAGGGGCACCCCCATAACTGTAGAAATGAGTCATGAATACTCAGAGTATTAAACATTGGTTCAGCTCAGTGTGTATCACCCTCAAGAGTCAATCTGTAACTCGATCCCTGTGCAAGATATTTCAACGTTATGAAATCACTCACTGTGAAGGAAAGGTCATGGGGTTAGAAATTGTGCTGATTCACACCCTGATGAAGTGAACAAATGTAACAGGCTTCCTTGACCAATCAAAATGAACAAATCTGCATGTTGACGTTTTAGTGTCGTCAATGAAAACCTTTAAGAGCAAATGCATCAGTGTAACAGCACATGTTGTTTAAGTTTGTCTCAGTTGTAATAATATCGTCTAATGAAGAAACTTAACCTGGCCATAATATACAGGTCCTGGACCTCCACGATCACACCCAATAGTATGTTGTTATGACTTTTGGTCTCAGGGAACTAAGGGAAGTAAGATATATTAATTAATCAAGTAATTAATTATTGAATACAGTAGCAATAGTTATAGAAATGTTTGTTTGCATATCAGCTACATTGCTGTGACATATTAATAGTTATTGTAAATCACATTGATTTGGTCCTTCAGAACAAAATGTATAAGCATGATAAAAGAGATACTATATCAAATTAAGGGGGGCGGGAGGGGGGGCGGGAGGGGGGGCAGGGGGGAGGGGGCAGAGTTGTACTAATGACATGGTCGCTACAGTATACAATATAACACACGAATATCCCTGTTGTGCTTCTGTGCAATAACTGGTTTCATGAGTGGACAGAAAAAGGCGGAGATGGAGAGCAAGTCTCACACTGTAAAACCGTTACCCCTTCGCCACCTACTGGACACTTTTACTACACACGCAGACCTCAGGTTTTCAAACTGAAATGTGTTAAAAATGTTGGTACAGTATTATGGTTCCACTACAAGTAAAATGTTTGGTGTTATCAAAGCTAATATTAGTATTGATTCATATTTAAAATGAACTTTGTTTGGGTACTTTGGTTTGACGG
Organism: Argentina silus; assembly: GCF_951799395.1. Classification (NCBI taxonomy): domain Eukaryota; kingdom Metazoa; phylum Chordata; class Actinopteri; order Argentiniformes; family Argentinidae; genus Argentina; species Argentina silus. The sequence continues at coordinate 14,747,185 of NC_139670.1, read as the reverse complement.
CTGCTGCAATATTCTAATTTTTACCGGCATTACTCCTGCAATACTGAACTGATCCTCCTCACTGTTCAACTTAAGAGACTTTATGCTGTGTTATTCATGTTTTAGCCTGTGTGTCTGTAATTTAAGGATCATGTGTGTAATGTACTATTGTACTAACCAATAAGGAATATAAAGCCATTAACTAACTTTTTTCCTGGTTTATTTTCTCTTTATTCAAGCCCACCAGTGGTCACCAAGGCTTCTGTTCTACCCTAGCGCTAACACATTTGATTTGGCTAATAAAGGTTTGATGAGTGACTGATTAGTTAAATTATCAAATGTGTTAGTGCTGGACTGAAACTAAAGCTTGCAAGCCCTGTAGCTATTCAGGACAAGGACCATGACCACTGCTTTACATAGGGCATTGTTGATAGCCAGCATATTTTTTTATCAGACTTGTTGTCAACCCAATTTCATTCATCTTTTTGAATGGTTGTAGCTTGCACAACCAATTTTAGATGTTGTTGTATGGGATGTGTCAATAATTCAAAGGAAATATTAACTGAGTCTATATTAATGTTTGAAGACAACGGTAAGGATTTAGTCCATTGCAGATAGCAGCTTTCCGCACTGTGCTTTCAGAGGTACATTTGATTTGTACGGCAGCATGTTCAAGGTGGAGGGAGTTGACACTTTTTAAAAAATACTCAGTCCGGTTGTGTGGCATGACTTTTCGGATGACTTTCCAGCCAGGTTAGGCTCCAGTACTGAACAGGACTGAGCAGTACTGAGCTGGCTTTTCAAATGACTCCATCTGAGATACTCTGCTGTGCAAATCAAACTCACTCCTGAAAGCACAGTGCAAAAAGCTGTTATCTGCCATGCATGTGTTGAATCCCAGCCAATATTATATCCATTATATAGTTTTTATAGGTTTATAGGTTTATATAGGTTTTCCTGCCACAAGATGGCAGTAATTGCATGTGTTTCTGAAAGAGAACTGGCAGTAAAGCGTTGCACTGGATGACTGACTTGCAAATGGGACTGACTGGCAGAGGTCACATATATATTAATTACTGGGGGTTTTGATGTTGATCTTTCCAAAAACAAGTTATTTTTACCTTTGAACTTTGACAAGTTAGCGTAGTGCTATATAATTGGGCCTCTGTGAACAATATTGCTTTTCTAAAATCACATTACTTTCACAGAATAAGACAGGAAATGCCTTAAGCCTTGTTGTGATGTAGATTACGTCTGGTGTTTGTGTGTGTCCATGTCACTTTGCTCACACTGAAGTGAATTGAGATGCTGCTGAACTCAGCTGAGTAAGTGGTTGACTCAGCAGTCTGCCAGTAACAAGCACTGGGTTTAGACTGTCATATCTCAATGTTCATGCATTCTGACCCCCCTCTTCTAACTCTTTCCCGCACTCTAAACTCTCTCTCTCTCCCTCTCTCTCTCTCTCTCCCTCTCTCTCTCTCTCCCTCTCTCTCTCTCTCTCTCCCTCTCTCTCTCTCTCTCTCTCTCTCTCCCTCTCTCTCTCTCTCCTCTCTCTCTCTCTGTCTCTCTCTCTCCATTCTGACTCCCCCAGGCAATGCAGTGTCATTGCTTTTGTCCACCATTATATTTTCTGTTGTCAGTCCAGTCCCTTAATGATAATGTGAGAGCAAGAGCTGACCAGACCCTCTGTCTTTCTCTCTCCCTCCCAGTCTTTCTTCACTTGGAATCCTTAATGGCACCTCTGGTTCTCTTCCAGAAGGAATATGGACAGATGCTGACTATCCTGTAGTACACAAGCCCATTGTGTCATTGAGGAGTCTCAACGCACAGTGCAGGGGACGTAACTAGAATAGATTTTTCATTGTAAGTGGTATTGGGACTGAAATTGCCACAGAGAGAATATTTTCTGTATCAATTACTGTCAAATGGGCAGAAAACGACGTGCTGGCAAATTGAATTGTCAATGACCTCAGTGGGCAACTTAATAAGAGGAAAATCTGATTAATGTCACCCGTCTAAAAAAATGATGACAAATCACCCCCGGCGGATCTCAAACTTGGACAAGTGACATCCATCTCTCCCTCTCTCAATTTGTGCTCTATACTGTTATTAACCAGGTACAGTACCAGAAGCACCTCAATCTAATATGCCCCACCCCCTCTACTACAACAGAGGAATCTCACTTGTCAAGGCACTTTTACAACCCAATGCTCTCTGGTGATTGGGCCGTGGATAACCCATTGATTTTCCTCCATTCAATTACTCCTTCCGAGGTTAAAGATAACTCAGTCAAAGGACTTGAGTCCTTTAAAGGGTCACTTTGAATTAGAACCCAATGCTTCCTTTGCCAAAACGCTATCAGGTTGATTAGGCTTTAAGTGTTTCCCCTTTTTGTGCTCGATTCCCCAGCCTACCTCCCACGCTCCCTGCACCAGTCAATTCACAAGTGCAACTGTAAGAGAGATGGAGATAGGAGAGAGATAATGTGCCCTCTTATCGTGTCTGATTTGATGTCTCTACAGTTCCTGGTAGCACTGAAGGGTAGCAGTATAGCTGAAGAGGTCCAATATTTCATTAATTCAGGTGGCATAGTTGCTTACTTTACTGAAAGCGTGAACACACTGTGACTCTACAGGTGCTATACCACACATGTAATGGTTTTTGCTGACTAAATTCAAAAGTAACAGATTCTCCTCCCTAACATCTGGGTCGGTATGTACCATGTTTCTCAGAAAGGCTCCTTAAAATCATGAAAAAAAGCATGACATTCCAGAATATTGTGAACTGGAAAAACATAATTTCTAGTCTAGATCAAGTGAGCTTTGACAAGTATGGAGCAGAAGAATTTGATATGGTATTGCTGCAGCGCAGCATGTGCTACAACCTGCCTGCTCCCCCCCCCTCCCCCCCTTGACTACACTGTCTAGTCAAGCCAAGTTCTTCTCAGAGTCTTTGTGGTGTATGGAAACAAAGTGAGATGTCTTCATAGGTGGAACATCTGCAACCCAAAGAACCATGTAAGTGTACTCATGTTTTTATTGCTACAGTGTTATTGTTGTTTATTCCAGCATTTCATGTGTCATTTGTGTATAAAGTATAATTAGAACTGTCATCGAAAGCCATTAGGTAGAGTCATTATGAATATACATCATTTACAACCAACAAAACAATGCAAAAGAATGACAAAATGCACATGCAAGTTGGTCTACACTGGACGGAGGACGTGCGATACAAAGGGAAGTTTTGAATGTGTGGTTTCTGCAAATGCACGGCTCTTCCCTCTGCAACTGGATTCTAGACTTCCTGACCAACAGGCCGCAGTCTGTTAGGCTTCACAACCACACCTCCTCAACCCTCACCCTGAACACCGGCGTTCCACAAGGCTGTGTGCTGAGCCCCCTCCTTTACTCCCTCTTCACCTACGACTGCACACCTGTACATGGCTCAAACACCATTGTTAAGTTTGCAGACGACACAACGGTGATCGGCCTCATCAGCAACAACGATGAGTCGGCCTACAGGGAGGAGGTCCAGCACCTAACAGTGTGGTGCAACGACAATAACCTGGCTCTCAACACCAAGAAGACCAAAGAACTCATTGTGGACTTCAGGAAGTCTAAAGCTGGCGCACACACCCCCATCCTCATCAACGGGACTGAGGTGGAGCGAGTCACCAGCTTCAAGTTTCTGGGTGTCCACATCTCTGAGGACCTCTCCTGGACCCTCAACACCTCCACCCTGATAAAGAAGGCTCACCAGCGTCTCTTCTTCCTGAGGAGACTAAAGAAGGTCCATCTATCTCCTCAGATCCTGGTGAACTTCTACCGCTGCACCATCGAGAGTATCCTTACCAACTGTGTCACAGTATGGTATGGCAACTGCTCGGCATCGGACCGGAAAGCACTGCAGAGGGTGGTGAAAACTGCCCAACGCATCACCGGTTCCTCACTCCCCTCCATCGAGGCTGTCCAGGGCAAACGATGCTTGCGTAAGGCACGCAGCATCGTCAAGGACATCTCTCACCCCAACCATAGACTTTTCACCCCACTCCCCTCCGGGAGGCGCTACAGGTCTCTCCGCACCCGAACCAGTAGGTTCAGAGGCAGCTTCTTCCCTGCGGCTGTCACCCTGCTGAACACGAACACTACACCTACCTGACAACCTACTACCCCCGCAACCCCCCCCCCCCCCCCCCCCCACCCGGACAATTGCACTATTGCACTATTACTCCCCTCCCCTGCTCTTACTCTTACTCAATACCACTGCTCTTCTGTACATACCTGTCCATACTGTTCATAATGCACATATCCTATATTTTCTTTAATACTACTGCACATACTGTAGATACTTGTTTATACTGTTTATACGGCATTCCATATTTATATTTATTCTGCATCTACCTCATGTTACTGTTAATACATATATACTGCTAGACTGCATTACCTATACAGCTCATATGCTGCTACACTGCTCATACTGTAACTATTTATTCTGCTATAATGCTACTGCTACTCACATACTGCTATACTGCACTGCTATATATACTGCTTATACTATACTATATTATACTGCACTACTACTGATCATATATTGCACTACCTGTAAATACTGTTCATTGCACTTTCTGCTATTTTGCACTTCTGGTTAGACGCTAACTGCATTTCGTTGTCTCTGTACTTGTACTCTGCACAATGACAATAAAGTTGAATCTAATCTAATCTAATCTTCATTCACCAGTCCAGTGCGTCCCCCCCCCTACCCCCCCTACCCCCCCTACACCCCCCCTCCCATCGCGCGCCGGTCAGACCAGAAGCGTTTGTCGGACAGTCGCGGCTCCGAAATGTCGTCCAATTCGGGAGTGACGATAGAAACTTTTCAGTCTTCTTATAAGTAGCTGCTTGTCACGCTCAATGACTCGATTACGTTTACGAAACGCACGATCCAGTTGTCAACTTGTCACTGTTTGAAGAGGACCATTTTTCAGCACCCTGAAGACCGCGTATTTACCACTGGGGAAACACAACATAAGCCAGATGTTAAGCCTAGCGGTTAGCGTGCTTCCAGAACGTGAGCCAGGATGGGCGCATCGAAGGAGGGAAAGAAAACCAACGTGCGAGTGGTTTGGAAGACCATAAGCTACCCACCCAGCAAGCAAGCCACATTTTGCTTAGTTTGTCGAACTAATGATGTATATTCTAAACCTAATGGTACATTTGAATACGAATTTCAAGACCGAAAAGAGGACCAACGATGACTCGTAGTTCTTCGATCGTTGTCGAGGTCAGGTTGACGTTTGGACAAGGTAGGTAAGGTTCGGCAGGTAGCTAGCGCTGCCACTGATCCCGGATTCCATGAGAGGACTTTTCATTGTCAACTTCAAGTCAGCTCGCTAGCTTTCAGCAGTCTGACATTTCATTGTTGACATTTCATTCAATTTGAAATTAGTTTGATTCATTTTGTTGAAGATTTTTCATTTTGAAAAGATTAGTAGCTCGTTATCTTGTCTGGAAACCAGCTACAGCTATCCTATTCTCTTACTCTTGATAACTTTTTTTTTCCTAGCCAGACATCAATAGCAAGTTAATTTGCGTGCGATTGCACAAAGCTGCAAGACTAGGTAGTCATACATGAATGGACCCCACGTATATATATAATATATGCCATTTAGCTTTTTTCCAAAGCGACTTACATTGCAGTGAGTGCATACATTTCAGTATATATGGTCCCAGCGGGAATCAAACCCACAACCTAAGCGTTGTAACCAACTGAGCCACTTACAAGTGATTATTGATAGCAACTTTAAGATAAGTGTTAGTTAGATGTTAAATGTCTTCAAGCATTGTCTTTTCGGTGTAAGCAGAGAACCTACAGTATGTAAGCCAAAGTCATGTAGAGATGGTGTTCAGTAAACAACTGAATGATACAGTAAGGCATTTCCCCAAAGGGAATGTCATTGTTGACAGCAGTAGCTATGATAGCCGCAGGCATGCACGCGCACACACACACACACACACACACACACACACACACACACACACACACACACACACACACACACACACACTCACACACATGAACCCATATTTAGTTTACTTGTGGCGGTATGCTTTCATGTCTGCCCTCTCATGGGACATAAGCGCCCTCCTGAGTAGTGATATCTAAATGACAATTTAGCCTGAAACCTTTCATAAATGAAAGGTTTTTCTCATAGGCCTTTATCAGACAGTGACTACTCGCCAGCCTTTTTGTTATTCACATAGCATTGTGCTGCTGCTTCTGCACCGACAGAAACCTTCATGCGAAATGTCTTCTTGGGTGAAGCTGAAACCTCTCTGAAGTCATTCCGTTACCTGTGGTAATTTCATATCGCTAAGTCTACTTTTAATGAACAATTTTTATTGTGCAGGAAACACTCAAATACAGGAAAAGCTTCTCAAATGTTGCAAGACTCTGTTTACTCAAAATGTAATCAATCTCGTAACAATTCTCCCTCCTCCTGCTCTTCACAATGTACACAAGATAGGGAGCACTTTTGAAAGGTCTTGAAGAATATTAGCAAGAAATTGGAGATTTGGGGGAATGGGAGAGAGTTGCATTTGTTCCTTTGATATGACAAGATGTCAAGTATTACACACTGGCATCTTTGCTGAAAGACACTGCATATATAGTAGTTTACTGCTGTACACATTTACTGTTCTGCATTTACCTGTTCAGCTGTTAAATTAATTCATAGGAAATTGTTGTGTGCCTTCGTTAAGACTTCATGTGTGTTTTCTGTTCCCAGGTGTCTGGGGTTTGAAATCCCCCCTTTGATTGACAGACCGAGCTAACAAGGTGCACAGAGAGAAAAAGACAGACAGGTAATGCCCTTCAAATTCTATGCTACTTTTTCTTCAATTCCTCTTTGTAGGGGTTAGTTGTCAACAAGCATGAATTCCACTTGAAATGAACCAAGCCGTGACAACCTGTTGTTGATTTGTGGTTGACATTTAAGTTTGAATCAGACAATAACTGAATATGTTGAACACTTTTTACAAATCCAACCCAAAAATATATGGAACCTCAACGTCACACATGCTGACATGTGATGTCGAGGAAATGCACATTCTATGTGGTTTTGCCCAGTGGGTACATTCCATCTTCTTTGAAGAAAAAAAAAATGCTTTTAAATTTGCCTCAGTGTTTTTTTCCCAACTTGTCCCCCGACCTTAGTGAATCACAATGACATTTATGATTGAAAAGCCTGTTGTTAGCAATGTAAACAGCAGTGGCTCACCACAGCCATTCGAGCTCGTTAGAACAGACCACCACATCATCTACTCCTAACGGCCTCTCGAAATAGAGAGACTGTCTCCTTCTTCTCCAAAGCCATGTTTAGACAAAGTCACATTTATACATGGTCAGACTGCATTTGTATATTGTACATGGTTAGCCTGCGTTTACCACAGGCCTAACAAAATGTCCCCCATATGTACTGTGGCCTCCATGTCTATGTGATAAAGTACAGGAAATACTACAACCCTAAGTTGGACTGTATTTAGTCTATCCAGCCAATTGCTGTTTCAAACAATTTATTTTCTTCGGAGTATGGCTTGAATAAAGAAAGTACAGTCCTAGAGAGAAGAAGAAGAAGTCATGTATGAAACTTGTGTGTGTTTGTACAGCTGTATATGAATGTATCTAAGAACATGAGAAACCTTCCACCCTGCTATCGTCATCCTTCTGTTTATCACTTATCACCCCATCAGTGGGGACTAAGCCTCAGACAACAGCTCCCTTCATCCCTCTTTCACTCCCTACAGCCTTCTCTCCAGCTGGGGACCAGCATGTCAATCCTGCCCTTGTTCCAATGGGTATGCTAGAGCCCAGCTGGGCCACACCCCTCCCTGTCATTATATAGAGCAGGTTCAGAATGAAATCAGTGGTGGGCAGACGCTAGCTTTAGCCATCCATGAACCAGGCATTGTCCCCTGTTCATCTCTTGGCCTGTGCTCTGGTTCTACACCAGCCCTGTGTCTTGTCCTGATGCGCGTGTGGTTCTAGACCATGTTCTGATCCAGGCCCTACCTGAAAACATAGTGTCTAGTTGGTGGCTTGGCCCATGTTTGGCCCAGTTCTAACTCTTAGTTATTGTCCTGACTGAGCCTGGTCTGGTTCTTGTAGTCGGCAAGCTTCAGGGATGAGTCACTGCACCCCACATTGCTTGGCCTAAAAGCACCTTGTAGACGTCCCAGCGGGTCCCACATTCTTTCCTTCCTGAATGGCAGGGTATTGGGATTGATGAAAAAGGGGCTTTGCCAGTAACTCATATCGAACATCAGTATCAGTTATTGTTAATCGGTCTCCTGGGAGGTGATGCCTGCTTTTTCAACATATGAATTCTATGAGGACGGATGGTTTTTAAAAAAATATATATATATATGTTTTTAGGGCATTTCTGCTTTATTGGGATAGAGATAGTAGAGATTGACAGGAAGGATGGGTGAGAGAGAGGAGGGATGACATGCAGGATATGTCGATGGCCGATGGAATCGAACCAGGGACCTTGCGATGATATGGTATGCGCCTTAGTGTGCTACGCCACTGAACGCCCCAGGACGGATGTTTTTGACCCTCCTAATGGAATTATAGGAATGTCAGAGCTTTATTGTCATTGCAGGACCAGCATAGTTAATCGAGGGGGATGCACTGGAACTTCTTAAAACCATTGGACTGGGGGTGAAATACGCTATGTCCTGGACCAGCCCTTAAATCTTTAACAACACCAGCCAGCCTGGAGAAATTCGGTTTTCTGTGGAGATTGTGAGTTTATTTTTCGTATTGAGTTCATTTTCGTGTTCCTTTCATGTTATGAGATTGCTGCTGCCTCATAAGTCTTGATTCTAAAGGGCAAATGAGAAACACCACAGATGAGACTGCTGTTTAGAGAAACCAAGGGAACCAACTATTTTACTATGACAGCGCGGATTTCAGACCCCCCAAATGTGTTTACTTAAATCTTACGTGTGTTTAAATGATGGTCTATCTGTACTACTCATAATCGTCAACGAAATAGCTTTTAGCTCCTTCTCTCTCTTTGTCTACTGTTACAGCTCAGCAAACTCCAAAGCCATACTGCCAGCCATAAAACATTTTTGTGACCTTTTCTAAGTGTTGTCATGATTTTGCTGGTGCACGCTGGTTTCTTTTTAAATGTGCGCTGACTTTTGGACCTATTCAATCATAACACAGTAATAGTGGTTCTGGGTTAAATCAAAAACACGGTTCCTCTTGTGCTGAAAATATAATACTGTTTGTGCTCAACCAACAATGTTTGCATGAAAATAATTCAACATTCTAAAGTGTATTCAAGTGCTTTCTTGTTGTGTGGGAGGAATGTTTTGACTTATCCCATAAATATGGATATGATTACGGTTTTGATTGAAACGGACGCTTTATTTATCTGAAGGGGCATACAATTAGACCAGCGCCATGATGAAGTTACATTGAATCAACATGGCACTGTGAAGTCCATATTTTCTCTTCCCCTCACTCATTATTGCTATCGTTTGGCATTATATGCACACTCCTGGATCTCCAATGGCTTCAAACTAGTTGGCAGAAGCCCCACTGTGTTGCACTGCTAGGAAAGTAGCTGTAGGTTTACTGTTGACTCTTAACAGTGATGAAATCGATGGTGAATGCACAGATGCCCAAACCAAACCATACCAAGCCACTCTGCACCATGGCCAAAAGTTAACAATGGAGATGTAGAGATGGAGTTCAGGGGTCTGCTCCTATAGCCCCAAGCCCCATTTTAGGTCCAAGTTGTTAAGTGCCTCATTCTGCAAACTGTAAGAAACTGTAAGTCTTTCCTTACAGCTCGGGGGGGGGGGGGGCATCTTTAAACCGACACGCACCGTAGCAGGGTGCTCTTTCAAGTCCCAAACCGCAAATAGCTCTTTTACTGGCGCTGTTGGAAGCTGGAGGCTGCTGGTCTGGGGCCTGGAGACATCCGGCCTCACTGCCAGGAGGAGAGGTGCGCTGCACTTCCACTAACGCTTCCACTGTCGTTACCAGTCAGCCGGCCAGCCTGGGTACAACAGCCACCTGTAACTAGAAACCCAGTCACAAGAGTTGTACTCATGTGAGCCAGTATATGCAGACATAGAATGCCTTGAAGTCCCAAGAAATTTGAAATACATAATAGGCCTACAAATGGGAGTGATTTTAAATCAAACAAAATACAGCCTCATGGCATGTGGGCTATACAATATTATCGACATACATGTAGAAAACGCTATCGGGCTGACCCCATGGAGTCCCTTCCATGAGACTCGACTAAAATCATTGAATAGTTGCAAGTGATAGAAATGGCATTTGTTAAATAAAGGATTTAATTGTAAATAAAGGAAGGACACAAAACCATATGTCCGTTTTAACAAGTTCAGCGATATGGAAGACAGATATTAGTGTTCATAATTTCAGATGGAACAGCCTCTGGTGGAAAATATTTACCCCCGTTTAGAGCCTGCTGAATGTCACCCTTGCAGTCAGTGATAACGTTGAAATCTGGAGACTGTTGTGCACATCTGTATTGCGATACCAGTAAATACTGATATACTATACATCGCCCAGGCCTTCTGCAGTCCTTGAAGGACATGGGGTCTCTGGGGTCCACTGTGTGCTACCCTTTGAGCAGCAGGGAAATCCAGGAAAGGATTCTATACTGTCCAACCAAGGAAATTACCCTGTCTGGCACAATTTAGACACTGCAGCCCTTTAAGACTTTATATCTTGAGTTATCACCCAAATGACCCTGTTATTCCTGGCTTTATAAATCACAGACAACAGAGGTGGCTGATTTAGGTTGGGTTAAATCTCCACACAGAACTACTTCACCTTAATTCATCGGAGTTTAAGTATTACTGGAATTGACTGTATCCAGTCCTGCAAATCAAGTTTAACCTCACAGATTTAATCCCCCTGCATTTGGTTTGTTTTTCATTTCAGTGCTTGAAACACAAAGCCCGTCAAACTAAGTATCCCGACTTTCCCTCTTACCAATGTAAATTGGTTGTGTTTATATTTCAAAACCATTCCTTTTTTTAATGCTTTCCTATTTCAGTGTGTCAGTGAGCTCAAAAGAGAGCTCCACAAAGAGACATGGAGAGACAGAGAAGGAGACGCTCGCATACGCAGACACACACACACACACACACACGCAGACACACACACACACACACACCAGAGGCTATGTGCTTAATTATCAGGGTCTGTTTGTGTGTGTTGATGAGGGAGGGATGGGAGGTATGAGTAGGGAGAGGGGCTTGTGTTTTACAGTGGATTTTATTAGAGAGGTGATGGAGTGCTTTAGAATGGTGAAAATCATTAAAGTGGAGATGGAGTGGTGGAAAGATGAGAGAGAGAGACGGAAGGGCTTTTAGGGGTATGTTTGGGGATGTGAGTAATAGTGAATGGACCGGGAGATAAAAGAGAAGAACGATCTATAGATCTATCCTGGAATGTGGTTCCATTCAAAGGGCTCAATGGGGACCCTGTTTCAGGCTGTGAATGGGAAGTGATTACTATTGTTTCAGCTCATATTACCCGTGTGTGCGTGTGTGCGTATGTGCGTGCGTGCGTGCGTGTGTGCGTGCGTGTGTGTGTGTCTCATTAAAGCCAGTGTGGCCCCAGTTAGCCTAATCCAAAATCTCAGTTGCTTTGCTGATACAGTAGATCTTTGTTTGGGTGCCAGATATTTGCCTTTATGGCATTGGTTTGGATCGTCCTATTTGGGTTTGGGGAGAGACTTGGCCGGGGATGTAGTTGTTGCTAACCATTTACTAAGCGTTTTAAAACCTCTATTTACATTACTGTAAATGTACATCTGTTGAACACTGTTTTATTACCTAGTCATGTATCAACTGAACCCCATCATTAGGGCCCCAGAGAGAGAAAATAACCCTCAGACTGGCTAAAAAAGAAGACAATTTAAAGGCCCACTAAAGTGACTTTGATTTCCATATCAAATAATTTCTGGGTAAATGTTGTATTACATACTTTAATTGTTTACAATTAAAATGCGAAAAAAAAGAAGCAAGAAGTAGCTGTTTTTCTTATCACAAGTTCTCAAGACAGCAGACTACAGGATTGACTGGGGTTACGCTGATTGACAGTTCATCTTGTGAGACATTTGTTCCCAGGTTTAATGTTTGGTTTTTATGGAGCATTTTTGTTTGCAGTTGGATGCTATTACATTTTTTGAGTTACTTTGAAGCCAGCTTTGCAAAACTGTGAACAACTCTACTAAGATAAGTTAGCGAACAGGTTGTTTTTCTAGCTTGCAAAATACATCACTGTGCAAGCTCAAACAAAAGATAACTTTAGCTACATATTTTCTTAGCTTTTGTATTCAGTCTTGCTGCCTTTTAGTACAACATTCTAAATGGGCGGTTTTATCTAGTCTGGAATGTTATCTGTACCTGCCGGGAGCTGACAATGTGTGCACCTGTGTGCTGTCTAAAATAGGAGGGATGGAAAATGTCAACAAATGATGTAATTGCTTTATTTTATTGAGTTTTACTACCCAGAGCACGCATCCTATTGGAGTATAACATGAGCAGGTTAGGGACGCATAACCTCATACTATAAATGAAACCCATCGAAAACGGAGCATTTTGCATAGTTTACATAAAGCGTACTGGAAAACGGCCCAAACCAAATGTTTCATATTCGGGTGATGCTAATTCTATCTGGTGAAGCCAAAATTCAAAACAAACACTGGAAATGACAAACCTTTTATTACCCTACAAAGTGTGGCATTTTCTGCACCTCTACCAGACTTTTCTGTATACCAACAAAGGTTAGTAGACAATGAATTGGAGATTGAATGCAAGGAGAAGTTCTAGAGCACCTGCATTCCACAGACTGTGTTAAAGAGTCTTTGAACTCTTTAATTACCATAGTGCAGCAGCGCGTTTTAAATTATGCAAATGAAAGCCGGAGCTTTTGGCTAACACATAATATAGCTATCCGTTTTTCTGCGTCGCTAACATACGTAAGAAGTTGGAGAGTTTTCTACTTTTTACTAACCGTAGTACACTGAGCCACACCTCCGCTGTGCGTTCTATTCAAAGAGAGTTGTATGCATTTCCAAACACCATGTATCCATGTCAACCATCTCATCCCAACGCGCCCTGAGACTTATAATTGGGGACCGTTCACACTCACACACAAGTCTACCCTCGGGATGCCGAAGGCAACCAGTCTGTGCCCCGAACACATGGGACGTTACACAACCCAACCAGATGGTGTGTTTTTGAGAGGCGGCCTGACTGTTAATGAGACAGGTCATTGAAGAGTCAAGGCCTCCATTCATTGTTTCAGGGAGAGGTAGACATCATGAAGGAGCAATTTCAGTGTGTGGTCCGTAGCACCGAGTTCAGTGTGGTCAGACCAGTGCCTCCCGTTATCAAAAATGCAAGTAAATCAAAAGCAATGTTTTATTTATTTAATGCTGAACAGTGCTTAGGCATGCTTTTCTCATCATGCGCTGTATTATAATAATGCCATAGAACAGTGCCATGTCAAGCAGTGCAGTGTTGGAGGGACAGATCAAGTGGATCCTCAAGCATGCCCCTCTTCCCCTTTTCCTCTGGTTGGCTCTTAGTCTCGCTCTCTGTCATCTCTCTTTCAAGCCCCTCCACAGGCAAGTCAAGGGCATTTGTTTGCATGTGACGGCATATTAAACACACACACACACACACACACACACACACACACACACACACACATCCATCCATCCACTCACTCACTCACTCTCACAACAGAGACGGTTCATAACCTCCTATAGATCAGGACCGTCTCAATGACTTAGGGAGACTTCATTAGCACTTTAGCAGCCAGTCTAGGAGAGATAAATGGCCACAGTTAAGCTAAAGGTCACTTAGGGTTAGCAGTGTAACAAGGACATGGAAGTTAGCCTACGGTAAGGCTAAGGTTGTGTCTGCTCCTGCTGCTTCTCCACACAGCTAGTGTTCATCTGCCCCTGAGCAACACTTCACCTCAGTCCACCCCTACACGCTAATTACAGCACACAGAAGTGTGTTAGGATGCAGCCGAGTCACATTTAACGCTAAAATAAGCCCACTTGTGTTTTAATTCAATTACCATCGAGGTGAAGAGACCCTCATTCTGTCTGTGTTTTCTTCTCATGGATTCGCCTGCGGCTAACAGTGGCCTCGATGAGGATCCTAGAGTTTTCATGGATGTTGTTTTGACAAAAGGAGTCATTTTAACACTAACAAACGGAGATGAATCAGAGACTTCACAGCAATAACAATTTACTTGTCGTGAAATGAGAAAAGCAATTCATCATTTCAGATTAGCCTTTGCTGTAAGAAACAGTCTGCCGATGATATAGCCTGACAGAAAGAGAAAGGAGAGTATCAAGTGAAATGAGAAGCCCTAAAGTAGCCCTAAATTAGCCCTAAAGTAGCATGTTTGTGGACAGTTTTGACTAAACTGTCCCTGTGTTGCTCATTTGTCATCTGTTCAATCTGCATGTGAAAGAAAAGCACTTTTCTTTTAAATGTTACATTTCAGCTAAATAGTAGGCTACTGTATATTAAGCTAAAAAAACCCTTCTTCAAATGAAAGTCACCCCATGGTAAGTATGACAGTAAGGAAGTCATTAATGTCCTATAATATGCATGCTAATGTGCTACCATTATGAACAAGCAGGTAATGGGTTTACCCCAGTTAATCATAGCCTCCATTAAATGCATGACCGGGGGTGTAAATCGCAGAGGGATTGTAGGCATGTAAAGATAGATGCCGAGTGTAGGATTTGAAGGTAGATTCCATATGCCACAGTGGTATTAGGGTGAAAAGAGTCTCGCTGTTTAGTTTCAAAATAATTGAACAACCAGGCCTCTTGTGTTTTGAGATTGGAATGATAATGATACATTAGACAGAGCATGGTGTGGTCTCTATGATGGGGGAGATGGGGATTACCCTGCTGCACACTAGTATTTCCCATCGGGTGTTAGTCACTGGCAGTGTCCTTGGGGTGGGGGGGTGGGGGGTTATTGAGATCCTGCCCTCCAACAGATGACCCAGATGAGCAGCTGAGTGTGTGTTTGTGCGATACATGGGAGTGTGTCTTGTGTCTGAGCTCTTTCTTGGTTTATAGAGACATGGTTAAGTTCTGCAATGTTGTTTAAGGCCCAGAGCAAGCAGGTCATTTCTAATGTTGCTTGTTAAGCTGTTTTTGTAACATCATATTTCGGTTATGGTTCTGCTGTTTGTTGGTGTTTGTTTGCACTTACTTTTTAAAAAAAACAATTATGTAATTCTGTATACTTTGGCCCATTAACCAATTTGGCCTATTTTCACCACTACCAATGACTTTACTATGGCTTTAGAATGAGAACCTATTATTTATTATTTATTATGTATTATGAAATTATGAAATTATTTTGACTCAATACTGGTCGTTGAACTATCATGACTGCGAATTTACAGAAATAAAAATACGATTAAAAAAATAGTGAGACGTCTCTGATTATTTCCATCACAGTGGATAACTTAATCATAATATAATGCACAATCCCCCTGCCCTAACCCAGGCCTTCGGTTGGTTGTACAGTCAAATGTAGTGTTGATGTGGTTCACCTCTAGATTAATTATCCTACGGCTATATGAGCATTATTTGCAAATAAAATAGGTCAACGTAGTAAAGCTGCAAAACAGGTTCAGGAACCTGACAATCAGTATCACATTGGCTATCATATTATCTATGTTTGATATCTCTACAATCCTGTTTCATGTTTCTAACATTTGCACTGGCTTGGGGATACATCTGTTATTGAAAACATTTTTTTTTATAAATGTTGCGCACATTTTCTGAACATAGAGAATGCATCCACCAACACATTTACAAACACACACACACACACACACACACACACACACACTGGTCTGTGGCCTCATCCCTTTAATACTTCTTTCCTGTGGGAAGGGTAAGGTCACAGTTCACCCAACCATGCCTGAGGACAGGATGAGATGAACGGTACAGCTATTGCCCTTCATAGTGTTTTCCAATGATCACCACTCCCCTGTTTAGCCTTTGTTCGTTAGTTATACAGTGCCTGTATAACTGCATGAGTATAAGTAATGCATAAGTAAGTAATGGGACAGTGCATAAGTAATGGGACAGTGAAGCATACGCATATTAAAAACCTTGTATTTGTAACCTCTGCAGGATTTTTAGGTAGTGGTAACTAGTGGTTTGCACCTTGCAGTGAACCTCTGTAGTGCAGCTAGTGACGTATTCTGCAGATGGTAGTCTCTGACACATTCATGTCTACTTCGTGGAGAGAGTTTTTTCTTCATTATGGTGAGCATTCTTCGGTCATGCACTGTGGAAGTCTTCCTTGGCCTACCAGCCTGTTTGTGATTGCTGAGCTCACCAGTGCTTTCTTTCTTTTTAATGATATTCCAAACTGTTGATTTTGGCATATATAAGGTTTTGGCTGTGTTTCTGATATGTTTTTCAGATTGTCTAGCCTAATAATGGCTTCCTTGACTTTCATTGACACTTCTTTGGTCCTCATGTTGACAGGCACCAATAGCAGACGCAAATGCAAAGCCTAGAATCAATACTAAACATTTACAGCTCTCTTATGCCTGCACCAATGATGTGACAGAACACACCTGAATAACCAGAAACACCCGTCAAGCCAATTATCCCATTACTTTTGGTGCCTTGAAATAGGGGGACTATGTATGTAGTGTTGTCATTTCTAAATGTTGAAACCAGTATGTACACAAATACCCTCAAATAAAAGCTGGAATCCTAATTTGACCTTATAGTAATTGTTTGATTTAAAATCCAAACTTTTGGATAAAAGAGCCAAAAGAAGAAAAAATGCTTCACTGTCTCATTACTTATGCAGGACATTTAGGCCTAGTTTACTTGTGCACATAATCAAATATATTATGCATATGAAATAAATAATATGCATATGAAAATATGTAGCTAGTGCAGGTGAGGTTGAAAGAACTGTACAGTAATTGTACAGTTAATTAAAAAAAAGAACAGTACCTATTTGACTTAATGTATAACATAAGACAATACACAAAAATAATGAAACTCCTTCAAAGTTACACCAGTAGCTGTAACAGAAGATAACCCTCTATTTCTCCATCTCTCCAAGTCTCCTGACTTTGTATAGTATTGGATTTATGAGGTCTGAAGCATTCAATCTCCTCTTATAATACAGCACCACACAGCACTGGTCAGAGGGCCTATATATAGTGTTCTGTTCTGGGATGACAGGATGTATTGTGGCCTATGGTGGGAGTGTCTGGAAAAGCGTACTCATGAGTCTTACTACTGGTGACATTTTGTAACAATAGCAATTATGGTTAAGCATACCTTGGTTATCATTAATTTTCTCTTTGTTTATTGAAAGTGTGTGTTTAGACATGAGCAAGACCTGGGCCCTGCTATGAAAGGCAACACTGATCAACTTGTGTTGTTATTGGGATGATTATAGAGTGGTCTCAATTGTGAGTGGGAAAGATGATGACAGAGTGTGTGTGTGTGTGTGTGTGTGTGTGTGTGTGTGTGTGTGTGTGTGTGTGTGGACAAGCATGCATATGTGTGTGTATTAGTATTTATTTTCTGCATATCCCAGATGAATTCCACAGTAAACTGAATTTGGAGATCAATCCAAGCAGTGTGTTTTCAGTTGAATCTGGCTAAAGAAGAGCATGCTCCATTCCCTTCACTGCCAGAGAGAAGAGCACTGTCAACATACCAGAGGAGAGTGATGTCTTCATTTTTTGGTAATCGTTGTGTGGGTGTATGTGAGAGAGACAGACAGGCACAGAGACAGAAAGAGAGAAAATGGTGAAAGAAGTGGGCTATACTCTCTATTTTGAAATGAATCAAGGGTGTATGTCAAATACTTGTGACCGAAAAACATTGTATTTAATTTTTTTCCAACTGAAGATGTTGCATCACATTTCTAATCCAGAGTGTGTGTTCATTGCCAGGTTAACATACAGCAGTGCTTTAGCTTCGGTGCAAAATAATTGGGTTGGTTTGAATGGATTAATTTAATTACCGGGAGCTCTCTACACCCGTCTACTCCATGGTGGGCGGAAGTCTCTGTTTGTGTTTTTAAGACCCCAAAGGGACATGCCATTTGATTTAAAACCACACTGGGAAAAAGCATTCTACTTGAGCTCCGCTGATTGTCTAGTTTTCTCACCATGTTTGTGTTGAGTCACACGTACTCTATGTGAAGATTACGAGTGCACTGGGCAGTGGGTAATAGCGTCCTCCAAGCATTTTTGGCAAACTCTCCTCCACGACTGTGTGACATGACGGCAGTTAACCGTTGGCTGCTGTCACTAGTGGTAACAAGGAGCCACTCCAATCCGTGGGCTACTCACAGCTTCATGGAGAGGTTGAGGACACAGTCCCAGATTCTCCTCCTTAGCCATGATGACATTCTCAATTCTCATTCTTTCCTCTCCTTTAGCTCTCAGCTTTTGCTTGCTCTCCTTCTGTCTTCTTCCTCTCTGTCACTCCCCTTCTCCTCCATTTGTCTCTCTCTTGTAGCCCTGTTACATTTTCATTTTTAACTCTACCTCAAGGAGCCGCAAGGACCTTGACTGTGATTCAGGGGACTTTGGTCTTGGGTGATTATCTTGACTGTGACGATCTGAGTTGTTGTCGTCTGTCTTATGATGTCATGGTTGCCACTGGCACAACGTTTTGCTGATGTTGTAGAGAAGTGGTCTGGCGTCCTCATCCATTTGTCTTTACCCATTGACATGGGCCATACTGTATGTAATATCACATTTACATAAGTATTCAGACCCTTTACTCAGTACTTTGTTGAAGCACCTTTGGCAGCGATTACAGCCTCAAGTCTTCTTGGGTATGATGCTACAAGCTTGGCACACCTGTATTTGGGGAGTTTCTCCCATTCTTCTCTGCAGATCCTCTAAAGCTCTGTCAGGTTGGATGGGGACTGTCGGTGCACAGCTATTTTCAGGTCTCTCCAGAGATGTTAGATCAGGTTCAAGTCTGGGCTCTGGCTGGGCCACTCAAGGACATTCAGAGACTTGTCCCGAAGCCACTTCTCCTTGGCTTGTGTGCTTAGGGTCGTTGTCCTGTTGGAAGGTGAACCTTCGCCCCAGTCTGAGTCAAGGATCTCTTTGTACTTTGCTCCGTTCATCTTTCCCTTGACCCTGACTAGTCTCCCAGTCCCTGCCGCTGAAAAACATCCCCACAGCATGATGCTGCCACCACCATGCATCACCATAGGGATGGTATTGGCCAGGTGATGAGCGGTGCCTGGTTTCCTCCAGATGTGACACAAAGAGTTCAATCTTGGTTTCATCAGACCAGAGAATCTTGTTTCTTTTGGCAAACTCCAAGTGGGCTCCAAAGTGGTTTCAAACTTCTTCCATTTAAGAATTATGGCTACTGTGTTCTTGGGGACCTTCAATACTGCAGACATTTTTTTGTACCCTTCCCCAGATCTGTGCCTTGAGACAATCCTGTCTCGGAGGTCTACGGACAATTCCTTCAACCTCATGGCCTGGTTTTTGCTCTGACATGCACTGTCAACTGTGGAACCTGATATAGACAGGTGTGTGCCATTCCAAATCATGTCCAATCAATTGAATTTACCACAGGAGAACTCCAATCAAGTTGTAAAAACATCTCAAGGATGATCAATGGAAACAGGATGCACCTGAGCTCAATTTCGAATATCATAGCAAAGGGTCTGAATACGTATGTAAATGTGATATTTCAGTTTTTTATTTTTAATAAATTAGCAAACATTTCCAAAAACCTGTTTCCGCTTTGTCATTATGGGGTATTGTGTGTAGATTGATGAGTAAAAAAATACATTTTAGAATAAGGCTGTAATATAACAAAATGTGGAAAAAGTTAAGGGGTCTGAATACTTTCCGAATGCACTGTATGTGACTCTGCAACTGGAATCCATCAATCCATCAGTCCCATCGACCATCAACATGTCTGCTGGATTCAACATGTCTCTCAAGTTACAGTGTGTCTTTTCCATAGGAGTGCCTCAGGGTTCTGTGCTTGGACCCCTCCTTTTTTTCCTGTTGACAGATCCCACGGCTGTGGTTTCTTACAACAACCTTGTGATATTATGCTGGCGTTATACAACACTCTCTTTCCCACAGTCTGACAAACATATTGCCTTTGCATCAGGGCATGCCTTAGTGGTATGTCAATTTGCAATGTCAAACTCAGTTTATCCAAATCCAATGTGCTCCTTCCTCCCAGCCAAGTCCTCACTTCCATAGGATCTCTCTGTGACTCTCAAAAACAAGCCAGCGGCTCGCTCAATATTTCTCTTGTCCAGATCAGTTTTTAATCGCACTAATTGAGGTTGTTCGTGGGATGAAATGTCTACAAATTGAAATCTGTGGAGTAGGGAGTGGTGACAGGGGCATTTGTTCACTTTCCCTAACCTTAATCTTAAACCTTACCCTAAACTTACTTTAGCATAGACGAGACAAAACAGCTATCCAGTCAAAGCAGAGTTATTCATAGTTTTAGCCTGGAACTCACACCGGAAGCCTTAAAATCCCGGAAATCTGAAGCCACGCCCCTCTACCGGGATACAGAAGTCGTGTTTCCCAATTGACCCCACTAGAAATATGTTTCAATAAACTTTTTCATGGGTTTGGGGTGTCATTATCAAATTAGTTAGCTATCATCACCATCAATAACCTACATTATAGTTAAAAGACAGTTGTACCCCACTGGAAAACCCCACTTCTGTAACTCAGTAGAGGGGCATGGCCACTGTGGAACATCACTCCGTGAGGGTCTATAGTGAAACTGTTTTGTTTATCGGCAGGATTTGTTTATTCAGTCATAAGCAGGAAATGCCCTTCAAACTTTACATAGAGCATTATTTAATGTATATTGTGATAATTATCGTTACCGACCAATATGGACAAATATATTGTGATAACATTTTTGGCCATATCGACCAGCCCTACACCCAAGGGAACATTGAGTTACGGTTAGGAGGAGCAGGAACAGAAGCGGAAGCTGGTCATTTCCACTGCAACCTCATCCCTTCATTCTGCACCTTAATGGGGAGTTTACCCAAAATCCATTTTTATGTGTATTTCTGGTCAATCCACGATGCATACCGTCTCGTACTGTCATAATTTTGCGTGCAGCTACATCACAGAGTAGGTCAGTGTTTAAAAGGTTCATGGTTGAGCAACAGTATCGCAGAGGTACCGCAACAGTCAACTGGCCCTTTCCACATATTTTATTTGAGGTATTTTACCTCTGCAATATAACCACCAGGGGGAATATAACCACCAGGGGGAACATAACCACCAGGGGGATCATCGTTTATCAATTATAATGGATAGGCTTGTTGTGAAACAGTAGCTCATATCGTCTTCACTTGCCTAATTTGTGAGCTGATATTAATTGTATATTTTAATTGTCCCCCACAATGAAATCGGGGAGGGGGACTATGGATCGGTCTCTGTCCGTTCGCCACATACATTCATCTTGTGATGGTGCGGCTAAAGTGATAGATTGTTATTAAAAATGTCATAATAGGGTGCAAAGAGGAGAGTATACCTCACAACTTTTGACCAATTGACTGTTTTCAAATAATACTGTCAAATCCTTGGAAATTAATCAAATAAGCATTACAAGCTCAAGTAACTTTTCAGCCTACCTCAAATCCGTAGACTGCCTTCAAATAAACGCAAAGCTGTAAGAAGCAAGACTAATAATGAATTTAAGAAGCACTACACATTCCAGTTACCTTTTCAATCATACGTTTGAATAATTGTCACCAATTCACACAAGGAGGGGCGTTACATCATGTTTACTGTACACTTGTTTAATTTGTATTATTGTAATTTTTCATATTGAATTAACAATAATGGCAGCCTGGATAAATTATGTAAGGAGTAGCCTATGAGTTGTTGTTTCAATTTGGAAAAGGACAAACTATTGACTGAAATTATGTCCTTTTTTTACTTTCATTTAGAACAAATCATGTCTTCATGGACACTTGATAAAATGAATGGGTTATTTTCATCAAGCAATATTTCTTGACTCAGATATCGTTTTAAAAGACGAAAGATTTTTTGTGAATGTGTCTACTGTTGACGAATGAAAACAACAAATCCACTGGATTACAGGGTACAATTCCGCTTTAACATCCTTCTCATCCTGTCATAACACCGTTTTTTCCCTCTCATTCTCACACTTTTGCCTCCCTCTTCCATTTTAAGGCGCCGAGAATAATGAGGCTGAATTATCAGGGATTATGTCTTCTATTGCAAATGGCCTTGATTGGGTTCTGTATTTTATTGTCTTGGCATGGCATTTTTGCCATCATACGGAACAGAGACTTCATTCTCTCTCACTTCTACACAATACCTCTTTAAATCTCTTGCTTTTCATCTTTATAGATATTTCATCTGCTTCCACATTCTTTCCAATCTATATTGGTCTCTCTGTTTATAGATAACTTCAATTCTAGGGAATAAGAATAAAAGTAACAAGAAAAATATCTTCCAAGTGACGCTAGTTTTTCCAAAAGGATTCACCCAAGAGAGTTTTGGGCCAAGTGAGCAAGCAGTGGGAGAGATGTTGGGTTCAGTTTCACAAATCATAATTTCACATTCCTCGAACAGTACCTGAGACGTTGAGGCTAACCTGCATACTGTAGGGCTAGCAAGTTAACCTGTTATCCAGTCAATGCTGGTTTTATACACTCATAAATGGAACTCAACAGTAGATTTGACTGATTCCTCATCTGGCTGACTTCAAGTTTCAAGTGTGGTTCAGTCTGTCTACACATTAGACTATTCACTGATATGGATCTGAGCTCCAGTGACCCCAGCAATCAGCAGCCTGATTCGATCAAGGATTTAAAAAAATAAATGCATTCTTTATGTCAATCCTTAGTTAAAGAAGAAAGCCAAGAACTTTTCCAAGAACTTTTTCCTATGGATGTTAAAAAAGGTTGTTTTGTTCTCCTTTGCGAGCCATAGTCATGGTTCTGCTTTGTTAACCCTAACCCTGTTGATAGCAAGGCTACATGAAACAGGTGCAAACTTTAATGTCTGATTGTAATGTTTGATTGTAATATGAAATAAAGCGTCTTATGGTGTGTATGTGTGTGCACAAGTTGTGCAGGAGGAGTGTGTGCTCTTGTGTGTTAATACGACAAATATGTTCCAGATTACATCTTGGCAGTCATCTGTGGAGGCATCAAATGTTAAATATGGAATTCTGTGGCGTGCTGTTTTCAAAAAGTGCAGAATTGAGGTCTTATTCTCATCCATATATTTCAGACCATACAAAGCCATGTTGTCTCTGGCAGCTGAAGTGCTTCATGTTTCTGAAGGTCTGTTTTCCTACAGACAACATCGTAATCCATAAAAACACTCAGATGTGCAGATCAGAGGGCTCAATTTATGTAGTGTGTGTTGTATTCCATAAATTCCTTTCTTCAGCTACACGTCAGCATTTTTGAACATGTAGGCTACTCATATTTTCTACCTTGCAGCCTTCTAGGCCTACATCTCACTCCAACTATGTAGCTATTACTGTATGTCATAATATGTCACAGTACAAATTGTATACAGTATATTCCAGCACCCATTGTAATGTCTGGTTGTCTGTATGGTAAAGTATGGGAAGATTACATTGATTTTGCGTGTGTGTGTGTACACGTGCACAGTGTGCCTGTCTATGCATACGTGACTGACTGTGTACAATGCGGAGGGGTGGTCTGTTAGTTTTTTCCACATGGTCATAATGTATGGCTGGCCTGGCACTCTGCCCTGGGTAATTGAAAGCATGTGTCTTCAATGGAGAGGTGCCCGTTTTGCTGCCCGTCTTTGGGATTGGGGGGGGGGGGGAAAGAGGGCGATAGGGAGGCTGCAGGGCACAGTAGAAATATGTGGGATGGGTCTCCAACAGAGCGTCCAATACACACACACACACACACACACACACACACATACAGAGAAGCACCAAGTGCCAAATCCATCACCACCCTGTCTGGACTGCACAAAGGCAGATGTTCTAGGATCGTTTGTCTTTGCGCTCCGTCTTTATCGTATGTCCTTATTTGTAGTGGAATTTTGGATCTAACCTCTTTTGAAAAAGTCGTATATTTAGTATCATCATGATGACCACTGTTTCAAATGTACTGAACCCCGTGATTCTTCACTTACAGGCTCACAGGTATAGTAACATGTCAACAATACATCTAACATTCATGTTCATCCCCGCCCACCCCCCCCCCATCTCAAATGCATTGATTCAGTAAAACAGACAGACTTTTAATAGCTCAACCGCTGCTGGCGTCCTGAACAAATGACTTTTACGTGTCGATCATATTTGGAGATTATGAGTGTTTTTGGTTGGCGTCTCTGTATGTGATTCTGAACATGTAGCAACATTTCTAATTTCTAAGCCCTTAACCCCCCCCTACCCATTGTCTCTCCCTTGTGTCTTCCACAGAGGCTCATGAGTGAGGAGGGACGCCTGTCTTATCTCTTTAACGCCTTCCCCAATCATCACCATGAGCTGGAGCTTCCTGACCCGGCTGCTGGAGGAGATCCACAACCATTCCACCTTTGTGGGCAAGATTTGGCTCACTGTGCTCATTGTCTTTCGCATCGTGCTGACGGCCGTGGGTGGCGAGTCCATTTACTACGATGAACAGAGCAAGTTTGTCTGCAACTCGGGCCAGCCTGGCTGCGAGAACGTGTGCTACGACGCCTTCGCTCCGCTCTCGCACGTTCGCTTCTGGGTGTTCCAGATAATCCTGGTGGCCACACCCTCCCTCATGTACCTGGGCTACGCCGTCAACAAGATCACTCGGCGGGAGGAGAGTAGAGAGGAAGCTGGGGGGACGGGAGCTGGGGGTCTGTCCCAGCGAAGGTCCAGGAAGCTGTACTTTGGGGCGAGGAGGCAGCACCGGGGGATGGAGGAGGCAGAGGACGACCAAGAGGAGGACCCCATGATTTACGAGGTGCCAGAGGTGGAGAGCGAGGGCGGCGGAGGTGGAGGAGGAGGAGGGGGCAATGGAGGAGGCAGCGGCGGGCAGGGCAAAGGCAAGGTGCGCCACGACGGACGCCAGCGCATCAAGGAGGATGGTCTGATGCGCATCTACGTGCTGCAGCTGCTGGCGCGCTCCATGCTAGAGGTGGCCTTCCTGGGCGGGCAGTACGCCCTGTACGGCCTGGCGGTGCCCGCCACCTACGTGTGTTCTGGCCGACCCTGTCCGCACAGGGTGGACTGCTTCGTGTCGCGCCCCACCGAGAAGACCATTTTCCTACTAATCATGTATGCTGTCTCGCTGCTCTGCCTGGC
Organism: Argentina silus; assembly: GCF_951799395.1. Taxonomy (NCBI): domain Eukaryota; kingdom Metazoa; phylum Chordata; class Actinopteri; order Argentiniformes; family Argentinidae; genus Argentina; species Argentina silus. The sequence goes on along the minus strand of NC_139670.1, from coordinate 14,721,786 downwards.
GCTCAACGTGTGGGAGATGCTCCATCTGGGCGTGGGCACCATCTGCGACATCCTGCGAACCCGCCGCGGACCATTCTCAGAGGAGGACCTATACGGGCTTGGCGGGGGTCCGATGGGGCCTGGAGGGTCACCCACTCTGAACGAGGGAGGAGGAGGAGGAGGAGGAGGAGGAGGAGTGGTCAGAGAGGGCTACGGGAGCTACCCCTTCTCCTGGAATGCACCGTCAGCTCCGCCGGGCTACAACATTGCTGTCAAGCCGTCTCTGGTGCCGGGAGTGGCGCAGGACCAGCAGCTGCCTTTCACCGACCTCAGCAATGCCAAGATGGCTTGCCGGCAGAACCGCGCAAACATTGCCCAGGAGGAGCTGCGTCAGTACGTCAGTAACGAGGACAACTTCCCGTCTGGCGGTGTGGGTGACGCTCGCGGCACGTTGCAGAGGGAGATCCGGCAAGCACAGGACCGGCTGGAGGCGGCTATCCAGGCTTACAGCCAGCAGCAGAGCCACAGTAACCCAGGCAAGCCCCACCGCGACCGCAAGCACCGGCAAACCTCCAAACACACTTCCAGCAAGGCAGACCGGGGCAGCAGTAGCAACAGCAGCAGCAGCAAATCTGGAGAGGGCAAGGGCTCAGAGTGGATCTGATGGCCTGTTGGCCAGATAGGACTACTCAAATGGGACAATAATACCGTTAGCTTCTATTTTCTACAGTACTCTTCCGTAGTTAGTGCTCCATATAGAGTGTCCAGCTCCTACCTGTAGGCCTATACAGTGCAGTGCCAATACCTGAACTATTGACCACTATTGAGGTTGCGCCCTGTTGAGGCAGGGAGAAATATTTAAGCAGTGTTCCTCTACATTTACATCTTATACTGTAGTTGTTTTCGGATTTGATGTAGTCAATCACCTCAAGTAGTTTTTAGATGCGTATCCTGCTTCTTTAGTTATTTAGATGCAGCATTTAGTCAGCTTGTTTTGCCCATTGAAGCCCATTAATTTACTAGGGGTATTTAGTCATAAAACAGAACAGAGCATTTTATTATTCAACAGACACATACATTACGGTTGGCAAAGTATTTCAGAGTTCAATGCTTGTCAAAACCGCCTGGACCACTTTCAGAGTACTGGACAACTATAAGATAAATAGTAAATATAGTGGAACATTTCTTTAAGAACTAGGAATGGTGCTTGGCTGTGTACTGGCCACATCTATCTCACACATACAAGTGTGCCCAAACACAGACAGACAGACAGACAGACAGACAACACACACATACACACCATAGACAACACACACACACACTGATGCAAGCTGTACCTGACACAAAAGGAGGTAATTAATTTGTTTGACTTTTGTCACAATTTTATGAGGGGTTTTTATACCCTTTTATGTTGTGCATATGTCATGTTTGAATAAGTAGTAATAAGGGAAGATAAACAGACTTCTGTTAGTTTTAAACAGACTTCTGTTAGTTTTAAACAAACGTCTGTTTGTTTTATTATATGGGTATAACTATGCCATCTTTGCTTCCATGAAGAATGGGAGACGTTAATGCTGCAACCCTGCAATCTAAAGTGCCTTTACTCTTACAGAGAAGCTATGGAATAAAGTGTGCTTCCAAAGCTGCTCATGAGTAGTGCAACATGAACATTGTTTTTTAGAATGCTTGCAATTATATTTTCATATTTGGTGTGCTCAGTACCAACAACTGAAACCTTTTTTTCAGAGGTTTTAGCTTCATTATTGACTCTTGGGCACCAACCAGTGGTCAAAAATGTGAACTGTATTGCTTTTCACCTCATCAATGACAGTTGCTTCAGGTCCCAAGACAATCTGTTCCTCCTACTTTTCATCAACCCTCATATCAAGCTAAATAATATCTCTCTGGGCTATAACAAAGCAGCTACCATCCAAAGCCAAAGCCGAACAACAATAGAGGGAATGCAGATGGTTTTGAGTGCATATTTCTGTTTGAACTATGCCGTTTTATACCAGCAAAATAGTCTTCCGTGGTTTATCCAAATGTTTTATGCTTGAAATGTGTGTGTGAAATGTGTGTGAAATGGTTCTCTGTAGTTGTATTTCACAGTGTTACGTTTTCCAGGCAAAAGCATTTGAAGAACCCTTTAACCATTGATAGACCAGCCACTGTTTTATGAGGAACTGCCAGAGCAGATTGGAATTCTAGCCATAGTCTTAAAGAAAGGGAGAACGTTTTAAGAAGAATCAGTAATATTTTCATAATGTGTATAAGATTTAATTTTGTTAATGCGCTATTGTTACGTTTTATTGTGTTTTTGAAGAAACAATTAAGCAGCACTTTGGTTCATTTACTGTATGATTTTTGATTCATGTTACATTTCCTCAGTTTGACAATTTTACACATTACAGAGATAAAAGGAATGAACAATGTATTGTCAGTATTCTTGAAGCTGTTTGTTTGCTTTGATGTATTACTTCACGTGTTTTTACCGTAAGGTGAGGTCATGTTGTGATCTCTCCCGGCTTTGCCATTCGGCTCCATTTCCCTATTGTAGATGCTGTGTGTTTTGCTGACGTCCTTATGCCTGTGTATCGCAAAGTAGAAGATATCAGACATTGTTAATTGATGAAGACAGACATCAAAATTATACTTTTTTGTCACCAGTTATCTTTTAAATATTCACCTCATGGTGTCGGTTTATGTATCTCAACATAAGAAAAGAGGGAAACCCGACTGGGTATCAAGCTATATGTTATTTTCATTTGCCTCTTTTTTCAAATTGAAATGTTTAAAGTTGAAATCTGAGAGCCCTTGCACTGTGCCAATATTTCCATTTTGGGGAAATAATTTTGTATAAAAAAAAAAAAGAAAGAAAGTGCATGTTCTGAATAATTTTGCAAACCTGAAAGTGAATAAACTAAAAGTTCAGATTATACAGTATTTGCCTTCAGTTTTTGTGGGTACTTGCAGGGGAATTAATTGCCCTATGAGATATGGTAGTTGTAAACACAATTTCAGCTATTTGTTAAATTAGTGTGGTCCCTATTCTGGATGTTCTGTAGACAGCTCCTCTGACCATAACAACATCATGGGAGTTGGCCCATACAAATCTGGGACCAGTCGACACAATCTTTAGAATTATTTTTTTGGATGCCTGCTCAAGTGTGAACCAAGTAATTTGAATGTGTGGCCTTAAAACTCAACAATGTGGGTACAACATAATGGGCCGGTTTCACAGACAAGGCTTAAGCCTAGTCCTAGACTAAAAAGCATCTTCAGTGGCAATTTGCCATTGAAAGTGTGAATTAGTCCAGGATTAGGCTTAAGCCTTGTCTGTGAAACCGGCCCATTGAGTAATTGTTGTCTTACATTAAACTAAACTAGAATACTACTACAGAATTACTACAGACAAGTTAATTATTTAGACAAAATGTATTGGAAAAAGTGAGCATTATATATATTATATATATATATTATAAAGTGATATTATTATATTATATTATATTGTAATTGAAAATACAAAAAAAGCATATTGTTGTTCGTTTCTTTCATACAATTGGAAATTAATTTCAGTTCTGCCAAAGGGGTTTTGTTCTGCTTTTAGTTCCTAGTATGATTGTCCCCGCCGGCTTGCCATAGTCTAATGGAGGGGAGTTTGAAAAACAAGGGATTGTGTAAAAAATCGGCGGTTACATTTTAAACTAGCTTGTCGTTTGACAGTTTATTTGTGTTATATATTGGGAATTTAAAGCCAGTTTGGTAACTTACTACACTGGACGGTCACGCTTGATTACATCCCCGAGAAAGTAAGGTACGTTTTAAAGTATATCTTTCTTGCCAGTTTGTGTAACGTTAGCTTAGCCACCTCAAGCTACCTATGACAACTCATCTAGCATGCTTATCTAGCCTAGTAGTGCTAGCCTCTATTGCTAGCTTACTGCTACCCACCCAGCAAGCTAATATCTCACTAAAAGCTAGTTAATGATGTGTCTGGGTTTGTCACTTGGCTAGATTTGTCTCTGTGGCCAGCATATTAACGTTAGTAGCTGCCTGTATCAAGTGTGACTGAACCAGAGATTTTCTACAGACAGGTTTTGAGTGGACCAGCAGGACAGGCCATGCAGCAGCACCCACCCGGGGCAGGACCCCTCTTGGGAATGCTGTCCCCTGGGGCAAGAAAGCTGGAGGGGAAATCCTTTTACCTAGATGCTGTGAAGAGTCGCTCTGCAGCCCTGCTTGTAGAGGCCATCTCCCACCTTGGAGGGGTAAGGGAGCCTGGGGTGGGAGTGGGGCTCTAGAAAGGGGTCATAGATAGCCCAGAATCCAGAATCTGACAGTCACTAATGTCACTCAGACTCAGACTCTTAAAGTGCCATTTGCCGGAGAACTGACACCGCATAAAGCCTATGGAGTGAGAGTTATGGTCAGAGTTAGACCCCTCTATTTGGTGACTGGCTTCAGTCTTTGATAGGTAACCTGACACATTCTTCTTCTCCTTCACCATTGACAATTTTGGTAAAGACCATAAAACTTAGTGTATATAAGCTGTTTTAGCCACTGGACTAGAATTGTATAGGCCTGCATTCTTACTTAATTAGATAATATAAAGTCATTCACATGTGCTGGTAAATTACCACTGACCTATATTGATGGCTCTCTTGTTTTGCAGAGCATTGAGAATTTCCTGAACAAGGACGTCAGCTTTGTGGTGACTGGGAACCAGGAGGGGCTCCGGGATCGGAGGTCTGAGGTGACCCGTGGAGGATCCGATGGGATGAGTGGGGAGGTTCTCAGCACTCCTCACTTCACCAAACAGCAAGATGCCAGGCAGCGTCCAGGCACTCCCAGACCCACAGTATGACCCTCTTCTATCCTCCTCCAGTGCATTGACATGACATCATTATCATCTTGGCCATGTTGTGGTTCATGCCATTCATGGTCACTTGGATGGAGTATAGACCCAACTGTGATGCTGAGCAGCTTGCTCTGCGTGAAACTGGCATAGACAGTCAACCGACCCGTGTCACAGCCCTGTTTGTTTCTGCCTGCAGGTGTTTGGCAGCCGTGGGAAGGTCCTGCTTGAGAAAGCCATTCGCAACAATGTAAGTATACTTTATGTTAGATTACGTTGATATTTTGCATGTATTTGGCCTCATATGATATCTGGAGATGGGGATTGTCTTATTGTGGATGCAGTTGATTTTGACACACTGTCACTGTGTGGATGCCTTTATATTTTTACAGGAACGGCTTCAGAGGAGCAGTGTATTGGCCAATGCCCGCTCCTGGGGAGTGAAGATTGTGCATGTGGACGGTATCCTTTTCTCTGCAAACGCAGACGGAGAACTTCCCTACAGGCTTATGTTGTGTTTGGTCTTTTGCTGTAGTGAGCCTAAGCTGACAGCAGATGGCACCATATTGTTTCTGTACATATAACTGAGTACAGTCATGATGATCATTGAGTGTTTACAATGCGTTCGAACACTGTCACTAATGGATGTATTTCCTGATGCATTTGGTCTTAATTACAAAAATAAGCATCCTGGAGGCTTCTCCAATATGGCGAGGGAATGACGTGGCTTCCCTTGTAAGAGGCTTGGATTAAATAACCTGAGTTATTAGGTTTAGAAACTGTTTTATAGATCGGAACCTAGAACCAGAAAGGACGTCTTTTTTAATGGTATACTTCACACACAAAAGCTAGTCTTGTATTGTATGTAATGGTATGTAATCTAAGCCCAAGACATTCAGGTTTCTCAACACATGGACATTAATGAACGTGCTCCTTAATTTAGTTGAAGATTTCCTGTCGTACATGCAAGTGTTGACAGCGGAGAGCTCCAGGGTCAAACGCAGGAAATCAGAGGTAATGTGGTTTGGGTCATTAGCTTGTTTGGCCTGCTCTGTTCTCTACACTGGGGACAGAGAGGACAACCAGTGTTTTGTTTAAGAAAGGAGATTAGATTTCGGTCTTTGCGTGCCAAACTGTCCGAGAAGCATTATTAAGCATTGAAAACGTAAAAATATATATTTCGAGAAAAAAAAGTACCTGGTAAATAAAATGTATATGTAGTAACTGTTAAAATAAATAAAAACAAGTACGTAGGTCCTCCAATGAGGGAGGTGGTGGCTGGGCACAAAAAAAAAGAAAATATGAAGATATATATATATATATATATATATATATATATATATATATATATATATATATATATGTGTGTGTGTGTGTGTGTGTGTGTGTGTAATTATATAGCAAAAAAAAAAAAAAGAGTGGTGCTTTGGAAACACAGTGTGCATGTATTTGGTTAATTGAAATACAGGGCTGGCATGACTAACATTTACCCCTTTCAGCTTTTGCAGAAGAATGCCAACAAGTACCCTGCATCTCATGTTGTCAAAGGTCAGTAATAGCCATTCAGTGTGTGTATTACATTATTATCCATGAGATACATATATTAATGGCATTGTCTTCGTGCCTCCTTTGACTCATGTCTTTGTTGTACAGTACATGTCTGTTTTAACATGTGTTTTGCCTCTAACTTCACATCATTTGTTCTCTCCCTTGGTCTTTAGCTGGAGCTTTGAAGTCCCCCTACCTGAAAATTGAGGACTCATGCAGGTAGGCCTCTCTCTTCTGCCTACCCATGTGCCTTTTTATGTGGGCCCTCTCCTTACTCGTTGGGGGGGGGGGGGTTAGAAGCCAAGTGCAACCAGACGCTTCAAGTTCTCCATGGCTCCACACTGCCTGAGTTTCCCCTCTAAACATCCCTCTCAACTCCACCTGACTCCACACATCCCCTTAACCAAAGCTATATAGTGGGGGCTTGACAGGCCTTTAATATTTAATCATGAGCTTTGAGAGGAGGGGCAGAGTTAAGAGGGGTGATTCGCTGCCACTGCGTCTGCATCACAGCTGGGATTCCAGCTTTACTCACAAGCTGTCCCACGACTGGGACCAGTTGATGAAGAAAGAAGTAGTAAGCATTTAGTTTAAGACATGCAACATTAGCCATTAGGTCCTGTTGCTGAGCACTGGAACAGATGCTGTCCACAGCTCACTTGCTAATGACTGAAACCACAATGTGGGTGGTGGTGCCCTGCCCTGCATTTCTATCCTTTCTATCCTTTCCACCCCACCCGGCTAAGAGGCTAATGTTTCAGCAGGCTGATTCTCTTAATTGAACTTGTTTAGAGTACCGACAGGTAATGTGACTAAGTGCCATCAGCAAAGCTGCTCCCCAGGAGTCCATGGATCAAGTAGAGGATACGGTTTCGGTTCCACCTTGCATTTGGAAGCAGCACTACATGGACATGTTGGGATCTGGATGTGCTAAAAGCCCCTGTCAGCAGCACTGTCATTAATCAGCTGATTAAAGGGCTGTGACTAAGGGACTGGGCCCATTCGATGAGAAATTGAGCCCGACATCTGAACCTGTTATTAGTTATTTTGATATGTGCCGTAGGAGTACCTTCCACTAGTGTACAGAATATCAGTCTTGTTTGAGCTGTAGATGTACGCAGTTCAATAAATCAATCTTCTAATCAAAGTGTTTATGCTATGCAAAGTCCGCTTCACCTAAATCATAATTGTATGAAATTCTCTGATTTGTTATGTAACCAGGAAATACAAGCCCATTCACATGCAGTCCATGACCTTCCCTACTCTATGCTACTCTGGACGCTTCAGTCCCTTTGAGCCTCCTCCACCTCCACGACCTGAGACAGTCAAGGAACAGGGGCCAAAGAAAGCCAGGTTTGTGACACACGCACATATACATTGAACAGGTCACACATCCTAACATTACCTGCGAAGTCAAGTCAATAGCAGGTTTCCAGTGTGAGAAATCTCAAAACTAGTGTTTTTCTCTTTCTGTTGGTGTCCTAAAACTTCATTTTCTGGATTAGGTGATGCAGCAAAGCCTTTGTAGTGAGGAAATGCAAATTCACACAACACTTTTGTGTTTGTTTGTTTGTTTTTTTACCAGAGAGGGGAGTACCAGCAAGGACAAGCCTCAAACCCCGTTCCCACTTATCCCCTCACCTTTCCGTCCACGTAAAAAGAATCTTGGCTACTGCGAATGCTGTCATGAACCATTTAAGGATCAGGATGAGGTGAGACTGTTGGTGTCTATACGTTTGTGTCTGTTTCGTGTTTACATCTGCCTGTTGTCTCTGTTTTGGTCTGTCTGTGTTTACATCTCGCCATGTCTGTGGTTAGCCCCCCGCTTATTGTTTTTTTACTCTGTCCGGCAGCACTTGCAGTCGGACCAGCACCGTGGCTTTGTGCAGGACTCCTCCAACTTCAGCGTGGTGGACCAGCTGGTGGCTGACTTGCAGCCAGGCTTCGACTCCTACCCACCGGAGCCAGCACCAGACCTGATGAGGTGAGCTTGAGCTGGAGCCTTCACCTGCAATGCCTTGGTACTCCAATGAGAACCACGTTATGATTCATTGCATTTATGCAGCTCTTCACTAGGTCTCAGATTTACATTTTGCATGTCGGTAGTCCACCCCATCCACCACCAATGAATAGCATTTGCCAGTGAATACCTTTCTTTGATGCCCAAAAGGGTATCTGTCAGAAATAATAATAATTGATAGTGTTTGTTCCTGTTGTCAAACACATGGAATGAAATGGTTTTGTGATGTCTGCTGTCCTCCCAGGTCGGTGACCCCCTCACCTCTGCCACCCCCCAGCCCCTTTGAGTTAGAGACCCATGCTAACAGTGAGACTGAGCATGCCATCCAGGCTCTGCTGACACAAGTCTCACCATCCAACACCCTGGACCAGATGGATCTTCTCACCAGGCCTCCCACCCCCAGCCTAGCAGCTCCACCACCTGACGCTCAGCCTCTCTTTTCCTGCCCAGACACTTTTGGTCAGCCATTCAGCCCCTACTCCCAGCCTCCCATCCTCAGCCCCCAAACCATGGATTCTGTCTACATTCTTGACGCCCTGTCTGAGCATCCCAACCCCTACTCTCTGCCCCCTGTCCTCAGCCCCCAAGTCCTGCTCCAGCCCCAGAATCCTCACCAGCTTACAGAGGATGAAGATATGGAAATGAGCAACCTCATTTCAGCATCTGAAGAGGTGGAGCCAGCTCCGCAGACTGTCCTGGCTGTGTCAGTCCATGTACCCACCCCTTTCCTCCCTTATGATGGTGAGGACCATACTAGTTGGGTAATGGGATTAAACCAAGATGGTCCGGACCACAGTTTGGCGCGGTCAGGGGTCGGAGCAAGTAGGTCTTGTTTTCTCCCACGGCTCTGGAGCACCACGGTGAACCCAAAGAAACGCAGCAGGTCAGTCAGCCCAGACCTGAATGCCAGTAAGAGGAGAAAGTCTTCCCTGACCAAGTGTCAGAGGTCAGACCCCATCTATGGCTCTAGCGCTGGCTTGACCAGACAGGAACATCAGCTGTTAATCTCTTCCATACATACTGAATATGAGCTTGTGGCGAAGACCTGCTCCCTTCCCAAAGAACCATCCTACCAAAGCCCAGTGGATACCTGTTGTACTGCGGATCATAAACCTATCGTGGAGCGGCTTGATGTCAGTGGAAGTCCACAGATGATCTCACAGGCACAACAGGGGATCGACTCTGGGCGCACTTTCATCCCATCAGCCAGTTGCTTTTCTGTGCCCAACTCCAGCCTGGATCATGCCACCTGGCCTTCCTTGCAGGGAGACTGGACCACCAATTTATTAAATGGGGAAGTGTTGGCTTCAAAACCTCAAGTTTCAATCACCTCCCCTTCCCTTTGTATTATGAACTTCCCCCAGTTGCCAATGCAGGCGATGGAAGACCCTTCATGTCATAGGGACCCCTCTATGGACATTGGTACTGGCCAGCAGCACTGCCTAGTAGCCCCAAACACCAGGCTATTCTTTCCCCCTCTCTTCCCCTCCAGAGATAAAACCCACTGCCCACCCTCCAGCCAAGACTCTCACCCCTCCCTCTCCCAGTCCTTCTCATCAGTCTGCATCGAATCAGCTCTCCTCCCCAACCTGTCCACCCTCTCTCCCTCGTCTTCCGACTCGGACTGGGACTGCGAGCTCCTGTCCCGACTCGCCCCAGCTCCTGCACTTCCTCTCCAGAGGACAGGGGGGAGCTGTGGGCTGGATCTGGAAATGCTGCAGAAACCCTGCAACTGGACACACAACACCAGCTATGAGTCACGCCTTTGCTCAGCTCTGCAGCCTCCCTCTCCACCGCCGTCCCTGTGTGGAGAAGCCACTGAGCCGTCGTTGTTCTCGAGAACTGTAATGCAAAGTCTAGAAGTACAAAATTGACTTGGGTTTAATAGGCACAATTCATGTTTGTGAAAGTGCTTCTCTAAAGAGAGCCTGCTACTCCTCACCCCACCTCTGCACTGCCCATATTGCACTCTGTCATTGCTAGATCCATATTCATCTAACAACATCAGCCAGTACATAAAAAAAACATGCTAAACAGCTAAAGTATTGACTAGGAATCTCAGAAATTGTGTGTTCAGGTATTTCCTGCAAAGATAATTGATGATGTATACCGCAGAGGGTCACAATGAACACTGGTCATTATAACACTGACTTACAAGGATGTGGAGAAGATCCTGTGTCCTTGTTTAAGCCCATCCCTAATCCTCTAGTGCTTTTAAAGCCCAAGCCCATATTTTGTGTCTCCTGCTGACTTTTGTCTTTCAGCAGCAATCTCCGGGAACACACGATGGTATTGAGAATTTAATGAGGCTTTGCTGGAGGGGGCATTACTCAATTAGCTTAAGTGCTGCGTCTGGACCTGGTCCCACTTGCACCGGTGTTGATGGTCAAACAGGCTAAGCGTTAAGTGAGTGAAGGACTCTATATCCCCGAGCCAGAAAACTGTCTTGATTAATCTGGAATGGCTCCCTTTCCTTTTGAAGGTGATCCAAAATGACTAGGCAGGTGAAAGGGATATGGTGGGCTTTCTGCAGTGCGTTCCACCCAGAGGCATGCAACATATGGTTTTCACTGTTCAATGTTCTGGAAGGATCACCTTAAAGAGGGAATGAAGTCATTGGAGAGATTTTTAATTTACAAATTGGTCTAAGCCTCGAAGTCCAAAGCAGACAATGCAGCAAACAATAGTGGCCACCTGGCTCATTTGCTGCCTTTCTCTTTATAGTGTGACTGACTGCTTGGGGTGCAGTCAACAACTCCCCATTGAAGGATATTGTTCTAGTAAAATGCTTCAAATTAATTAATTTCTATTGTCTTGGATGCTATGGTTTATTGGCCCTTCGATTTTACAGAGCACTGCCCTAGCTTATGATGCTGCCTCAAGATACTCTTATCATTCAAACACATTCAGAAAATATTGCAATTCCTCTCTACCTCAATGTGGACCTTTGTCTAAGTTTCAGCACTTTGCCAGATTCCACTCAATTTATTTAACTGATTATGTTGAACATGTTGCATCTCAAAATCAAGGGACTAAGTATTATTTTTTAATTTTTTTTTCAATTTCTGAAAAGTTGACAGATTGCCTAAAATGTGAATTAATCATGTCTCGTTTAAATAAATGTTTTAAATTCACACATTTACGTTTCTTTACTATTGACATTGCTTGCATGTCAATTCAATGCAATGCGTCATCATAGGGAGAGAGAAACAACCTCATGTACATTTGTGTATTGATAAAGTTCTATTGTACTAAGTAACTGACAGGGAGTGTGGGCAATGAGTAGACACACAAGCAAGGTTATGAGGTTTCTCAGGCATTTTTTATTTTTGGGGGATGGTACTACCTTCCAAGCTTTATATGTATTGAAGTCAATGTCTTTATGTCTTTAGGGAAGAGTTCGCTGAGCCTTCAAGACAGAGGGTGGTGGAAAATAGCAGCCACATGACTTTCTGTGGTCAGGCGCTAGCAGGTCTCAGAAGAGTCTGTAGGGGGAGACAGAAAGGTTGCGTCTCATCTTGTTAGGGTCCTTCCAATTTCTCCACTGGTGTGAGGCTCAAGCTGACTTGATTAGAGAATTCTGTGACTGCGCCTCACTGTCTGTGAGTTCTCTCTCTCTCTTTCTCTCTCTCTCTCTCTCTCTCTCTCTCTCGTGCGTCAACAGTGTGAATGCTATGCTATTTGCCAGTTGAGAAATGCAGCAGGGATCTCCATACAATGGATGACTTGGTAAAGCTGCTGACTGAATTTGAGTTGCCCACGCTTTCCCCATCTCTTAGTACTTAACACACTGTTACTACATGTACATAGATTTCATGTACGGTTTGGGACTTACATGTTAAGAATCTAACCAACATGTATCTGTTGCTGTAATGCCTGATTTATACTATAGAATTCCTACCATACACCAATGCAATACTGTGTGTGCTTTAAAGGAAAAATAAACAAAGACAAATGGAGATAGTTGCTGTAGTGACTGGAGCTGTCCATGGTGCTGAACTGGGTGCATTTCAGCCACACGTACACTCACCGAGAACTTTATTAGGAACACCTGTACGCGTTCTCATGGTGGAGGTGGTGTAATGGTGTGGGGAATGTTTTCTTGGCACACTTTGGGCCCGTTAATACCAATCAATCATCGCTTGAATGCCACAGCCTATTTGAGTATTGTTGCTGTTCATGGCCACAATTTACCCATCTTCCATCTTCTAATACTTCCAGCATGATAATGCACCATGTCACAAAGCAAAAGTCATCTCAAACTGGTTTCATGAACATGACAATGAGTTCAGTGTTCTTCAGTGGCCTTCCCAGTCACCGGATCTGAATCCAATAGAACACCTTTGGGATGTGGTTGAACGGGAGATTCAGAGCTTGAAAATCTGCAGGAATTGTGTAAGGCAATCATGTCATCATGGACCAGATTCTCAAAGGAATTTTTCCAACATCTCTTGGAATCAATGCCACGAAGAATTGAGGCTGTTTTGAGAGCAAAGTATTAGTATAGTGTTCCTAACAAAGTGCTCAGTGAGTGTATGTTCAAGCTTCCAATGGTGTGGAGCTGTCTGTGATGCTCAACTGGGTGCTCTTCATCCCTATCTAAGCCCATGCCTCTTAACAGTACCACAGTAAATTAAGAAGATACAGTAGTGTATGACTGAGGGGGAAGGGAAGAGAACCCAGCAGAGAGGGATCTATAGGAGCTTGCAGTATTAACTTTGAAAGTGTCCATTAAGCTGTGTAGATCAGTGGGTGGAAAAATCCTAATTTAATGCATTTCAACGTCAGGCTCTGAAGCAACAGTATGTGAAAACTGTGCAGGGGGTGAACACTTTTGCAAGGCATTAGTGCTGAGAGTACAGATGGTGAAGGGCAGCTATGGGTCGATACATCCTTTTTGGCCCACCACTATATCAACCTTGCAGACAGCTGACACACAATATTTGATACCTCTCTGTGTAACTCCATTATCTTGTTTAAGAAAGTGGATCTTTATTATTTATTTTCTTGTTTATTCTTATTTTGGGTCAAGATGTCTGGATCTAGTTGGATCATGTGCTGCAGTAGCTGTTAGAGCCTAGACCTACAGCACTTCCCAGTAACAGTAGCCTACACAGGTGGTCCACAGTCGATGGTATGCTGATGTAGAGAAAGACTTTGGAAATTGAAAAACATGTAATCTCATTATCAGTAACCTACTGTTACCAAGATAGTGTATGTCTTGCTATACTGATTTATGGTCCTATTCTGAAATACTAATATTTTTTTTCAGCTCCCTGAAAATTCTGAATACAGTGAGCATCTCCTGTGTCGTACAGGGGCTTGCGAGCTGCAGCTGGACATTTCCTAGAAGGAGAGAATGGTAGACTGACAGCACTGCTCAACGGGAGGAGGAGGCGTTGAGTCCCACGTGTTCTAGTCAACGCGGATTCGCCGCTCAATGCGCGCATTCGCACCACTGTTTCCAGCATCTCGGAGGCAGTGAAGAAGACGGACGATTTATACGCCCGCAACCTAACTGCCCTAAAGGGGTATAGTATAATATAGGTGTATAGTCTTCCCTAGCTCTGCTATTTATTTATTGTTTACCCTCGCCACCAGACTATGATTTTTTCCTAGTAGGCGCCAATCAGAGTGTCAGAATGTATTTTTCTAACTAGAAACAGCTGTTTGTCGGGAGATGCGGCTAAATCGTTAGAAGGGACCCAGCGGCTCTATTTGTTAGTGTCACCTGCAGTTGGTCCAATTATTATTCTGTTTTGTTTATTCAACGGTGTCGCTACATGCAAATCCCGGGGACTATGTGAGCATCATGCTGGCGGTGAGATGCCTGGTGTTCGCTGCAGTGTGTGCACGGTTTGCCGTGACAGGTAAGATAGGTTGGGAGGGAGAGGATTAAGCCCCATTGCTTTTAGCCGCAAATTCAAACGCTCTACCTTGACATACCGTGACATTAATTACTTTCCCTTGATTAATGGCGCTTTATTGTGGAGCTGTATTGACATATGTATATATAGGCAGGCCTATCTCATTTTGGTGCTGCTTTCTGTCATAACCGATGGAATGGATTTGCCACAATTTCCCCCGCAGCGCGCCGTCGAGATGGGCTCCGAGGTAGCCTGCCTACGCAGTAAATCGCCAATACATTGGCATTTCATCGTTCCCGTTAACAAAAGCCCATTGACTAATCACTCTCTTGCCTCCTGGCATGCAAAGGCTGGAGCAGCGCCGTGACGCGGGATAGAACCGTGTGGGAATGGGAGCCAGCGGAGGACCGGGGGGAACGGGTACCGGTTGCCCAGGAGGTCACCCAGCCCAAGCGGCTCCTACAACAAAACGACTCTGAGGGAGAGCTGGTTCATAGCCATTTGGACACCCGGGTGAAGAACCTCACCGAGGGAGCGCAGGTGAGTGATCTCTCTGAAGATGTACAGCCTATAGGCCTAAGTGAAAGTAGAATCGCAATATCCCTGTCCTTGTCAATAGCCATTCTCAGTCAAGAGGCCATGCTGTGGCTGTTCTCTTGGCAAACACATAGATTAGAGAGTAGGCTATACTTAGAAAGAAGCTCTTGCCTCAGCTCTCACAAGCTTTGAAAATTCCATAATTCAGGGTGACATTAGGAGGTACAGAATAATAGTTTAACTTCCTCAAAGCCTGACCATGGCTCTGCCAAATTGAGCATAAGACTGTTCTGAGGAATTCTCTAGTGTTTGCCATAATGTAACTCCATACAATTAATTGAGAGACAAAATTGTGCTTAATTGAAAGAGTTTGTCATTGGCAATTTAGCTGTATGTGATTCGGGGGGGGGGGGGGATAATGAGGAAAGGAGAGGCAACAGATGTCAGGGTTTTTCATTCTCCAAAAGAAATAAGATGAACAAATCACATCCAATTACCTTGCCTTGGACATGGCGGCACCTTTCATTAGTCAATGTCATGTAGAAGAGTTCTCTCATCAATGATTAAAACCCATTTGGTGAGGAGCAGGCTGAAATGCACAGATTCTCCCGTATGGGACAGAAGAAATGTATGTGATGTTTCTCATGTGTCCCACTGCTGGACCAGGAATGGTGAGGCTAGCATGGCTAGAGAACAGGTTAAACTGTTCCTTAGTAAGAGAATTAAGTGAGACTGGTGTCTTGTGTGTAAGCATATCATGATTTAATGACCTTTTATGCGCACTTGTGCCGTGCTGTATTTTCAGCTAAGATGACTCAAGGTCAAATGGCTTGCTGTCTTTTTCTCCGTTGCTCAGAGAATGTCGGTCTACCAAATGCATTTATCATTAGTAATTGGTTATTTATTTATAGAATCTCACAAATTTCTTACGCCTGAATCTGTTGCCTTGTGAAACTAAGGTTACGAAAATGGATCAAAGTTCCTAATTTACAATAAGCATGAGGTGGAAAAGCCTCAACATCTGCTCCCAAAAGTGTGTAATTCAAAGCTGCCCAGGTTGTTGTCTAGTTCCAACAATGGTCCAAGTCCTCTCTACATGTTGCTCTTATTGAACTAGAACATTTGTTGATCGTATATATATGCGTTTGAAGACATTTACTTGTATCACAGTTTGTTGTACACAGGCTTATGTCTACCTCTGTTCCACTGACCTGTGAAACACTTTGAAAGTGCATCTTTTCTTCCTCCTTTTGAAAGTGCTGATCTGAAAACATCTGACTTGTGTTAGCAACAGATTCGTAACACCTTGCTGTCACCTATATCATCATGTTAGATCACTTCAAGAGAGGAAGGGGTGTGTGAGAAGGAAGGATGTGTGATGAAGTGTTTGAACCGGGCCTTCTTTCATCTGATAGGGCTTAATTGATTTATACAGCTCATGTCTAAGTCTGACTTGAACTGAAATGACATTGACCCCAAGTGCTCCCTGCCTGGTCAAAAGGTCATTGCTGTCCGTCCACTCGAGGAGGTCATCCATTCGGTTATCTATCCTCCGTCCACACTGGCTCTCCATGGGGTCCATTCAGTTGACCTCTCTCCTCCACATCCTGTGTCCCACCTGATACCCCCCCAGCCTGGGTCCCAGGCAGCACAGGACACCCGGGGCTCCCGCCCACCTGCCTGTCTGCATGCCGATCCCGTTTCTCACCTCCACCGCACGCCTCTCCCATTACCTTAAGCCTATAAATACAGCCTGTCAGTCACTCAGCGGCCAGTGTCCCTGCTTCACACGGCCCTAACCTTGAGCTGCCCTCAGCTGCTGCCTGTCCCCCCCCCCCCCCCACACACCTCTCTGAAACTCTGCCTGCGTGCCCCCTCCCTCCCTGAGTCTGTGTGTAAGACCTCAGGGAGGTGCCCTCTTTTACAAAGGGCTGACTGCATAGGGTTTCTATGAGTTGGAATATGTGAAGCAACGTGATATGAACAGATTTGTTCTGAACAACATTGGAAAAGCTCTTTTACATGAATGTAGTGATTCTATGTGAATGCGATGTGTCTCGGAATGACAGCCTAATAGCCATGTGGCAAGTTGAATTTGGGATGGATTGAAGGTTGTCCCTTCCCTGATTCAAAGGCTTATTTTAAAATGTCCTCCCCCCTTCATTTTCAAACCTGATAAACAGCCATACTCTCCTTTACAGAGAAGACTTTCCCGCTTGCGTAGAATACAATAAACCCAGAGAATAAATGAGCTGTCGGCTTATTTGATAGGTTACCGTTGTAACTCCCAGGTTGTGAGCTCTTGACTGTCACAAACTGGGGTGACATACAGTCCATCTTAATGACATACAGCCCATCTTAATTAGACTGTCTGGTTTGGCTGTGCGCCGCATTGTCAATCTTCCACTGTCAGTTTTCATTGGCAGTCCCCCCCAGATAATACCTCATCTGATGGGGCCCACCACAGAGAGAGACTAGACAGTGGTGATGGGGCCCACTGTGGAGCAGGACTAGACAGTGGTGATGAGGCCCATTGTGGAGCAGGACTACAGTGGTGATGAGGCCCATTGTGGAGCAGGACTACAGTGATGATAGGGCCCACTGTGGAGCAGGACTAGACAGTGGTGATAGGGTCCACCACAGAGAGAGACTAGACAGCAGTGTAGAGGCCCACTATAGAGCAGGATTAGACAGTGGTGATGGGGCCCACTGTGGAGCAGGACTAGACAGTGGTGTTAGGGCCCACCACAGAGAGAGACCAGACAGTGGTGATGGGGCCCACTGTGGAATCAACAGGGTTACATTGTATAGGTCAGTCCGATCGGCCAGGTACCCATAATGATGGGGCCCACTATGGAGTGAGACTAAACAGTGATGATGGGGCCCAGCACGGAGCAGAGCCAGACACTGATGATGGATAGGGCCCACCGCAGAGCAGCACTAGACACTGATGAAGATGTTGCTGCTGTTCTCTTCCACCTTGAGTGAGGTTGTGAAGAATAACCTTTCTCATATGTCTCAACACACCTTTTAAAAGCAGTGTCTGGCGCTGCTTGTGCTTACAAAATAAATAAATATAATAATAATAATAATAAAGTTGTAATAACAGCCTGACCAACGCAGTGTGTAATTGATTCCCTATTCAACTGAGGGATTCTACAAAACCAAGGGTATTTATTCTGAATGTGTGCAAGCTATTATCATTTATCAACTTATTGTACTGTAGGAATTGCATCTGAGCTAATTCTAGGAATGCCACAGCAAAGGGCAATCAGGTCTTGAGAATGCTTCTGTCACTTTGAAAGTGTTCAGTTAGGTGTGTGAATGTAGTGTTGTGACTCGGTCTTTCTTTCTCTTTCTATTTATTTTTTTCACTCTATTTTTCTCGCTGTTCCTCTTTATTCATCCCCCACTCGTATCTCCCTTATATATCTTTTGATCTGTCCATCATCACGCCTGGTCTCTCCAGCTGTCCATCATACTGTATATCTTTCTTTTCGTCTCTCTGTCCTCACTCCTTTTCACACTCTCTTTTTGTCATTTTCTCTTTTTCACTTACTGTAGTCCTCCCTCTCTTTCTCTCATTCAGTCTTCTAGGGCGCAGAGGCTAAAAAGACCTTTTGCCTAATCGATAAGTTATTGAATTGTTTGTTTAATACAATAAATGACTTCAGGCATGAGAGGTTCTGTTTCTGGCCAGACTGGTGTAATGGATTGGATAGTGAATAATGTTGATTATCTTAATTACAGACCATAATAACGTTGGTGACACAATGTTTCTCAATTGTTCCTTCCCCAGTGATAACCAGCTACTCTAATTGTGTGTGTATTAAAACATTTCATACTTTGTGTTCTCTCTCTCTCTCTCTCTCTTTCTCTCTCTCTCTCTCTCTTTCTCTCTCTCTCTCTCTCTCTCTCTCTCTCTCTCAGCCTGTCCATCTGGCCCAGAGCAGTTTCCTGGTGGAGGCCTTTGGCAAGTCTTTCATTCTGGACCTGGAACTGAACCAGTGAGTCAACAACACACAACAACACACGTTTGCTAACCCTAACCCTTTGCCAACAGTACAGTATCAGCAGCATTTTTTGTTGAACGAGCTTTAGTGAAGGGCTGAACAGAGAAACCTAGTTTACTGCCAGTCTATTTACCCCGAAAGCGTGTTTTGTCTTACGTGCACACATACAAACTCAAACATTGAGGTCGGTTCATCCTCAGTTTGAGTCAATCGAACTGGACATGCTCCTTCAACTCGTATTGACTGGAGCTGAGTGTGAACACGCACACACACTCATATTTTTCTGTATTTTTCTCCTGACCACCACCACCCCCACCCACTCATTCTCCTCCTCCTCCTCCTCCTCCTCCTCCTCCTCCTCTTCCTGTGTAGGCAGTAATATGGTCAGGCTGCAGGTTCACTGACTATCTTAATCAAGCAATCTCTGTCCCCCTCTCCTCACCACACACACTGTAAACATTGTTTGAATGGATCGCATTTTCAATTAAATTGTGTCTTTGACCTCAACTCTCAAAGTGTTTGATATTACACAAGGACATCTTCCTTCATGTACAGTACCAGTGGTGTAGACTTAAATCAGTCAATCAAATGTCATTGTCTATGTGTTTGTGTGACAGAATGATAATGCAGCTGCAGGAGAAATGTCATCCCTTGCTTTATCCTTTCTTTCCTTCAGCAATCTCCTGTCTTCAGACTATGTGGAGCGCCACTTTGATGAAGAAGGGAAGCCGTCTCAGAGCATGGTAGGACTGGGGTGCAGCGATACTGGCGTACAGTATGAAGGCATAGTGTCTTTGGTCAGCGAACCCGAATAAGATTAGAAAGGGAACGGGTCCAAACGGATTGGCGGCCACCTTCCGTGCCGACTGTTAGGACCTCTGTCGCGTTGCTTTCACCTTGCCCGGCTGGTTGGCGCCACAGTAGGACGCAGGGAACGGAAAACTGGCCACGTTAAGAGTGTTGAGAGCTTCCTTCCGCAGTGGCAAAGCACCCTGGGGCCATTCTCTGCCCCTCCCACCCCCCCCACTCTCTCTCTTTCTCTCTCTCTTTCTCTCTCTCTCTCTCTCTCTCTTTCTTCTTCTCTCTCCCAGACCACCTGGCCAATCAGAGCAAGGTTACCATGGCAACCGACAGTCAGCAGCAGAGCTGGCCCACATTGGTCTGGGTACTGCGACTCGTTGTAGGAGCGGGAGGGGATTGACAGAAAGAGAGATGGAGAAAGAGAAGGGAGAGAGAGAGAGAGAGAGAGAGAGAGAGAGAGGAAAAGTGACCGAAAGAGACAGGGAGGAAGGCAGAATGTGGTATTTCAAAGGATGGAGCGGAATGCTTAATGGAGAGTAATTGCCTGTTAGCCAGTGAGTGGGCTACGCTGGAGATTGGGGAGACTGGGTACATATACTCTACACACACACACACACACACACACACATACACATACACATGCAAACCCTTACATATGAACAGTATCTGTGCATATAAACACATACAGCACACATACACACACACACACAAGAATGTACACACCCGCAAACACAGCACACACACCAGGGGACACACATGATTCATGAGGACACATTTTGACTTACACATGCATGAACAAATCCCCTCTCTCATAAAAAACCTTCCCATCCACATCTTGATTTATTTCATTTTATTGACCAGACTGCAAATTGTGTCACATTTTTATTGGTCCCTGTGGATCCATCGCATTTCATTGCACCCACGTACTGCCTGTTAGCGTAGAATCTCAATGACGCTTGAATTGAATAGAATTAGAATTGAGAGGTTAACACGAGAAGAGTAGTCGGAGGAGAGAGGTGTGTGTGTGTGTGTGTGTGTGTGTGTGTGTGTGTGTGTGTGTGTGTGTGTGTGATTGATTGCGTGTGTGTGTGTGTGTGTGTGTGTGTGGTGAGAGAGAAGAGGACTTGTTCCCTCAGGTGTCTTGTTCCCTCAGACAGGAATAGCCACAGTGCGGAAGTTTAGCGAAAGTCGAGATATGCGATTACCCTTGTTCATTTTGCAAGGTCCTAACCCCTGAAGGTGCCAGAGGCCAGAACACAAAACTATCCTCGGATGAAAAATCTGTCCAAAGCCCAAGTCTTTGATTTTCTCCTTGCAATTTTTCCTCAGATACATTTTGAGAATTCTCAATGAGAAGGAGGTAATGAGATTTTTTGGGAGTAGGCTCTTGATTGACGTGATCATGGCAGCAGGTGTATGTAAAGTGATGCCTCGAGGAGATAACATTTTTATTAAACACAGAGCATTTTTGGGTAGTCAAATGGAAGCGGTAGAGCTAGTGTTTATTCGTTTATTCTAGTATCTATTAGTATCTATAAGTGTCTGAGTGTCAATTCTGTAGCTATACAATATGTGACACCAGTTAGATATGAGCAGCTGTGGAAACAAAACGCTGTAGGATACTCTTTTGAGTTGTAAAAGGAAAGCACACTGAAATGGAAATGCTGTAAGAACAATTTGATTGCTCGAGTGCAAAATCAGAACACAGAACTGTTGTGTGTCAGGGATCAGCGGTGTCGGTATTTGCAGCGACGGCTCTCTTTCTGTGGGAGGTTGGAGCCTTTCCCTCTGGTCTGAGGGGTCTTCATAGCAGCAGCAG
The DNA here is from genome assembly GCF_951799395.1 of Argentina silus. Classification (NCBI taxonomy): domain Eukaryota; kingdom Metazoa; phylum Chordata; class Actinopteri; order Argentiniformes; family Argentinidae; genus Argentina; species Argentina silus. Next base: position 14,700,347 of record NC_139670.1, on the reverse strand, counting down.
AGTCACCCCTAACATCTCCCTTCTGGGTGGTAGACTGGCCATGTCTGTTTCTAGACTGTTCTCTGGCCTGGTCAAGCATTAGTGCCGTCTCCTGGCTCACCTAGATATGAATAGATACATATGGTTATTGGGAGATAAAATAATTGGGAGACCAAAAGGAACCCATGACATGACCAACTCTCCTATGACATCATGATGAGTGCACATTTTCAGTTTTTAAGTTCTATAGGAATAGGACTTCAAATATAAAAGTAAAACCAGGAAACAGTATTAGTTAGAAATATGTTAGAAAACTAGAGCTTTTTTTTTTTCTTTTTTTTTGTTCTCCTTTTTTGTTATGCCCTTGACTGAATTATAAGAACAATGATTTGATTATGATCTCTGTGATTTCCCCATCGGAATATACACTCACCGAGCACTTTATTAGAACACTATACAAATACTGGGTAGGGCCTCCCTTTATTAGAACACTATACAAATACTGGGTAGGGCCTCCCTTTATTAGAACACTATACTAATACTGGGTAGGGCCTCCCTTTGCTCTCAAAATAGCCTCAATTCTTCATGGCATTGATTCCACAAGATGTTGGAAATATTCCTTTGAGATTCTGGTCCATGATGACATGATTGCATCACACAATTCCTGCAGATTTTTCAGGTGCACTTTCAAGCTGTAAATGTCACGTTCTACCACATCCCAAAGGTGTTCTATTGGATTCAGATCCGGTGACTGGAAAGGCCAGTGAATAACACTGAACTCATTGTCATGTTCATGAAACCAGTTTGAGACGACTTTTGCTTTGTGACATGGTGCATTATCATGCTGGAAGTAGCCATTAGAAGATGGGTAAATTGTGGCCATGAAGGGATGCACATGGTCAGCAACTCAAATAGGCTGTGGCATTCAAGCCAAAGTGTGTCAAGAAAACATTCCCCACACCATTCCACCACCTCCACCATGAGAAGGTGTACAGGTGTTCCGAGTAAAGTACTCTGTGAGTGTATAGTATATGGTGGCAAACATTCACACACTTTAGGCTAAAAGTTATTACACATTGTAATATGAAGTAAAATAAGAGTAGCCATATTTGATCCTATGATGGTTGAGATCAGCCATTAAGCTGTCTACTTTGCAACTAGTTGACGCGCATCAACCAATGGTTGTGTGCCATGTCATGGACTGCGCAGGCGAGCATCAGATTGCTGCAGTATATCATATGATGGGGAGGGTAGCTGCATGTAAAATATTTATCCAGGCGAGATCTGGCAGGTGACTGCAATATAGTCGGTCTGGAATGTGTCCAAGGATTTCACCTTCAATACCTTTGTGCGTGCGTGCGTGCGTGCGTGAGTGAGTGCGTGCGTGCATGTGTGTGGGCGTGTTTTCTTTATGCCTTTGAGTGTCTGTGTGTCCTTCTATTGAGAGCATCTGCAGAGTGCCCATTACCTTAAGCGCAGACTTCCCCACCCTTCCAACCCCCCTCCAGTATATCCTCTGAAAGGACACTCAATCCTCCTTTGCTAACAGCGTGTGAGGCAATCAGATTTCCTCCATTTACCCTTGTAATCCTGCCCTTTATTTATTTATCTCAGCCACAGTTAAGTGCTCCGGGCTTCCTATGTAATTGGTATGAATAGACCAAGTGTCTTTCCCACAAAAGAGAGGGAAGGATGCTAAGCTAAGGTAGGCTTTAGCTCCAGGGTTGGAGGTGAAGTGCAGTTGCACGTACAGTATTCCCAATAGTCCAATGTTGCGTCCACTTTGTCTACTTTTTGGTGATCCTTAAGTCTATAAAGATGCATCCTGCTGTGAATGCAGCTTAGAGTAAGGTTTAATTTTCGAGCAAGGTTTGACCAAGCATGTAGAACCCAGGTTGTTGTTTGGCTGGCTGAGGTAAGGTAAGGTCGCTACACTTCAATACAGCTTTTCTTTCTTGCTGTTTGGCGGTCCAGACGATAGTGGTCTCAGGTAACACGCATGTTACAAACACCTGACACTGACCACCCCCCCCACACACACACACACACACACACACACACACACACATTCCTGACAGACACTCACATTCCTGACAGACACATACAGTGCTCTGCGTAAGTAATGGGACAGTGAAGCAATTGTTTTTTCTTTTGGCTCTACACAAGTTTGGATTTTAAATCAAACAACTACTACGTTAAAGTAGAGATTCTCATCTTTTATTTGATGGTATTTGTGTACATATTGAATTCGGAGGCATTTGCTCACACTCGAGCAGACAAGATATTTCTGTACACTTCAGAATACATTCCGCTGCTGCTGTCAGCCGCTACAATCATGTAAAGTGGAAGTTAGCCAGTTCTAGCTATACATGTCCTAACGTTAACACCCCCCCTACCATCTGTTTCACAGATGAGGTGCTGTAAATCTTGGGCAGATCCTTTTTTCTCTAAACTTTCAACTTGTGATCACTCTGGTACATGATAACATCTTATCTGTCCACAAGACCTTAGTCCTCTGCAGGCTTTTTAGGTACTTTATAGCAAACTGTAAGTGACCATCCTTTTTGATTTGATAACTAGTGGTTTGCACCTTGCAGTGAAGTGTCTGGTGACGTATTCTGCAGATGGTAGTCTCTGACACATTCACGCCTACCTCCTGTAGAGTGTTCCTGATCTGTGGGGCAGTTCTTACATGATCTCACGTTAACTTCCCAATACAAGCCTGATTCTCACCAGCCAAACCTTTAACACCCAGAAACACCTGACCCTCTCACCCGCCATCACTCTTGTTCCGCAATGAAACTCGACTCATACAAAGTCTCTGTTCCTCACCCTAACTGTAGGTGTAGGTTTTCTTGGCTGTGGTTTTACAGTTGTCATTGATACAGCTCTATAGTCCCAGCCCTGGTCAAGCTAATCAGTGATCGATATTTGTGTGTCTGTCTGTGTCTGTGTCTGTGTCTGTGTCTGTGTCTGTGTCTGTCTGTGTGTCGTTTCAGAAGTTAATGTAATAATGACATACACTCTAAATAAAAACCCACAGTACAAAAACCCACAGTATATTGTCACAGTTTGCCCCATCATATCTACCAAGTAGTAGTAGATACTGACAAGGCCCATATTTGCCCATATATCTTGCTCTGACTTTAATTGCTGTTTGTTTGTTCACAGGGTGGTGAGCACTGCTACTACCACGGGGGGCTGCGGGGGGTACCAGGCTCATGGGCAGCCCTCTCTACTTGCCACGCATTACGGTGAGTGAGGGCACCACTCTGTGCCCACCCCAGGTCCATCCAGTGCCCACTCTGCCAGTCGTTGGCAGCCCCTGAACCAGAACCTCGGGGAACTGGACTTTAGCATCGCCACACTGAGTCGAATACAGGGCCTATACCACCCTTCTCCATCATTTGAAGTTACAGTACATCCAATCTCTTCAGACTCTTTCTTACTTTCTTTCTCTGCAGTGGGATGTTTTCCGATGGGAACTTCCCCTACGGGATCGAGCCTGTCCTCAGTGCCAGTGGGGAGGTGAGTGTGAAGGGACATGGGGTGAAACTCTGACCAGGACCTCTTGGTGTGGTATCACTGTTGTCTTTAGTGCGTGTAAGATGGCTACAGTACAGTAATGTAAGACCATGGCTCAAAGAGATCTGTATGTCAGTCTTTCCTCTATCTTCATATCCTGCTCTTTCTTTTTCCCTCTCTTTCTCTCTTCCCCTCCCCTGACTATCTTTCCACTCTCGACTGTATCTCTTTCCCCTCTCTGGCTTACCAGGAGTGCAGATAGTGTTATTCTATCTGTCTGTTGGCGTATGGAAAGTATTGAGTTGATACCCAATCCCAAACAGACTTGCCAATGTCTCATCGAGAGAGAGAGAGAGAGAGAGAGAGAGAGAGAGAGAGAGAGAGAGAGAGAGAGAGAGAGAGAGAGAGAGAGAGAGAGAGAGAGAGAGAGAGAGAGAGACAACTATGCTAAACCCATCTCTTTCAGTAAACCTCCAAGACCACTCAAAGCCATCTCATGGGGCTCTTTGAAGCTAGCGTTCATCCCATCTGTCTCTCAGTTACTGTCTGCCACGGTTAACAGTGTCTCTGCAACTCTTGTGTGACTCTCTGCCGCACATTTGGAATACCACAGATGATGAAATCTTTGACATCTATATTCTATACCTTGTATTTTTAAAGGCGAGTCTTTCAGTCATTTGATTTGTTTCTATGTTTGATACTCATCTGAGGCGAAGGACATTTTCGCCTTTTACGCAAAATCAGTTTGGCCTGTAACACATATAAAAGTGACAGAGAGAAGGATAGAAGAGCAAAAGTGGACAAAATATGCTTTAGGGGGTGAGAGGGAGAGAGAGAGAGAGAGGGGGAAAAAATTAGGGGAATGGAAGAGGCTGAACGTTTTTCCATTAAGACCTAGGGGTAATGGAGGTTGAGCTCCATTACATGGACTGGAACGATAGATCGATGTGTCCTCTCTCTCCCCCTTCCTCCCTCCCTCCCTCCCCTTACACCATTATGACTCTCAGATGGCCTCCCCTCTTCCCCTCCTCCTCCTCCCCAGATGGGTCATTTTAAATCATAAAGTATTTAGTCCCTGCTCAAGTTGTCTCTCCCTGACCCTGCAATGCCCGATGGTATTATTGCCATAATAAAAACCCATCAATGGATCAATTATACATTATGGAGCTTCTCTCTTCTCAATACTCAGCTACTAAGAGATGATCAGTCAGCCAATGACAGAGGGACGGCAGTTTGTCATAAAACATTATAGGAGGCGTCCCTTTGTAGAGGTCTTGTTGTTTAGTTTTTTTGCCTAGCATTTTGTGACTAACTTAAAAAACAAAAAGATTCACTTCACAAAATAATGTGTTTTGTTGTTTTGAGCTTGACTCCACCAATCACACTACAATTACTATCCTGCTGCTCTAACTCTAATGTGTCTTCATGTGTACTGCAGGAGCAGAATGATCACGTGGTGTATCGTATGCCTGACCTGGACCTGCTGCTTCCGTACTGCCCAGGTGAGACCTTCGGATAACCCTTCAGATAACAACACATCTCTCCCTCCATGTCTTTGCTCTCGTCAGCTCCTTGAGTGTTCCAATCCCAGAAGGTTCTCTGTCAGCTGACTTACCGCTGCAACAGTACATACAATCGTCATGTGTCTCCCTCTCTACCACTCTCCCGCCCTGTCTCCTGCTTTCTGGCTGACCGCCTTGTCCTCTCCTTGGTTCACCTGAGACTGGAAGGCCACTCCTCCCTGGCCTTCCAGTCCCATCCCCACTCCCTCCCTTCTCAATCCCTCCCCTCCCCAGTCCCATCCCTCCCCATACTGTCTGTCTGAGTATTGATTCCCTGTTCAAGATCACTGGACAAAAATACATGGCTGCATCGATCAGAAGGGTTTAATAAGTGTGCGTTTTTGCTGAGACTGCTCGTCTTTCCTCCTCCTCCTCAACCTCCTCTTGTCTCTCCTCTCACAACTGTCTCCTACCTTCCTCCTCCTCCCCGCCAGGTTGTTCAATGAACAGAAGTGACCCAGAAGGAGACTTTGAAAATGACGGGAATGCAGACAATGACACGGAACCTAATGACGATGGCATCTTGTTAGAGCAGGAGGAACCCGTCTTCACAGAAGGGTTGAGGCGCTCAAAGAGACAGGTGAGTCCCTACGATGCATGTGCACGCACGCACGCACACACACACACACACACTTACCTACATAACCACACACATACTCACATTTAACCTGACACACACACACATTATCATCATCCTCATCAGTGAACACCCACAGACTGTGACCCCCCCCCCCCCCCCACCCCCCCCACTGTCACAAAGTCACCAACAAACAGAACACCGTGAACAGCCAAGGTGCAATAATGAAACGCAATACGACGACACAACACAATCAATGTTTCACAATCCATTTAATCTAACACTGAAACACAGTCAATGAACTGTCTTCATAGGCCCTGCGTTGGCCACCTAAGCCACCATATCTCACTTACATATTGGCCGCAGTGTAGTAAGAGTGGAATTACAAAGTCATCCGAGACAGACATGGCAATATCCCTTTTCAGAGGCACAGCAAAATTATAGCAGATGAATTGAGGCTGCAATCAAAGTTTCGGTGCCCTCTCAAGGACGTAGACTATAGAGCGTCACCCGCAGTCGATCTGAATGTGTCCTCAGTGGAGGTGACGGTCGAACCAGACCGAACTGATACGGCTCTCTTTTGCCCCCTGTAGGTTCGCCGCGGTCAGCGCACGGTCCAGACTGAGACCAAGTACATCGAGCTGATGGTTGTCAACGACTACGAACTGGTAGGTTCACTGAGGCGGTTAGCAAATGCTGTACTAAACACTAAACCAACTTAGGATAAAGTACAGATTTAATAAATGAAAGAAAGAAATGATGACAAACATATAGTGACCTATACAATTGACGACAACGTTATATAATTATATATATATATATATATATATATATAGTGTATGTACAAACCAGAGGGGCACTATGAAGATGACCCTCTTCATGAGTGATTCATTTGGATATGAAGGGGCCAGTGTTGTCTCTCCTCTCCTCTCCTCTCCTCTCCTCTCCTCTCCTCTCTTCCTCTGCTCTTGGTCCCTGCCTCTTCCTGTGAGCAGTTCGTCCAGCTGCGCAGGTCAGCATCTCAGACGAGGAACTTCGCCAAAGCGGTGGTCAACATGGCAGATGCGGTAAGAGCACTTCTCATCCACCGGATTGCAAATCAGATAAATATGAATCTTACACAGAGAACTCAGCTTTTCCCAGCTGCCCCCCTTCAGAACAAATGGTACAATGGTCGAATGTGTTTTTCACAACTATGGTTAGTATCGGTATTAGATTTGCATGGACGTACGTTTCGTTTCAGCGTTGGCAGAGTTGGCAGAGTTGGCTCTCTAGTGATGACTGTTTGTCATGGCTGTTTGGTCTCAGATTTACAAAGAACAACTCAACACCCGGATCGTGCTTGTAGCCGTGGAGACATGGTCGTTCCAGAATATGGTCTCCGTGGGCGATGACCCGTTGCTGACCCTGCGGGACTTCATGAAGTACAGGAAGGAGAGCATCAAGGAGCGCAGCGACGCCACACACCTCTTCTCGTGGGTTTTTTAGCAATAATGACCTGACATAAGGTCTCTGTAACACTGTTAGAAGCTTGACAAAAGGTTCCCAAGTAACACTGTTATCTGTTTCCTGCAGGGGGCGGACTTTCCAGAGCAGCCGTAGTGGTACAGCCTACATGGGGGGTATATGCTCCCTCAGCCGGGGTGGAGGGGTCAACGAGGTAACATGCAAATGCATACAGTACACACACACGTGCACGCACACACTCACGCCCGCAGGCAGGCTCAAAACATAATGTTTTACTTAAGTAATAGGTTTTGATGGAATAAAGTTGATTTGAGGAGTGCTATGTAGGGGAATGCTGCAGTGTCTGTTTCCCATATAAGTTTATGAGCCTGAACGGTGCTTATAGTTTATGAGTGGAGGAGTTTTCTCACTTCTTTATGTGTGTGTGTGTGTGTGTGTGTGTGTGTGTGTGTGTGTGTACGTGCATTTGGGTTTGTGTTTCAGTACGGCAACGTGGGCCCTATGGCCATCACCCTGTGTCAGAGCCTGGGCCAGAATATTGGCATGATGTGGAACAAGGAGCGGCCCAATGCTGGTAAGACCCTGTGGCAGCAGGACCCTAGAGGTTCAGCCCCCTACACGTGACAGTCCCCAACACTAGTGACAACATTAGATGACTGGTTTAGTGGAGAATACAGCAGATCTGTGAAAAAATACATATACAGTGTCCTGCGTAAGTAATGGGACAGTGAAACTTTTTTTTTTCGGCTTTATACTCCGAAGATTTGAAATCAAACAACTGGTTAAAGTACAGATTCACAGCTGTTATTTTAGGGGATTTGTGTACATATTGGTTTTGCCATTTAGAAATGACAAAACCTTGGAGTCTGCTATTGGTGTCTGTCAAGATAAGGACCAAAGAGGGTGTCAATGAATGTCAAGGAAGCTATTATTAGGCTGAAAAATCTGAAAAAAACTATCAGACACATTGTACACAAATACAGTACCATCAAATAAAAGCTGAGAATCTCTACTTGAACCTAATAGTAATTGTATGATGTATAGAGTCAAAAGAAGAAAAAATGCTTCACTCTCCCATTACTTACGCAGCGCTGTATCGATTAATCTAACAGATTAATTAACTAATTGTCTTAATCTATAGGAATAGGAAGGGAAATGCACACCTTTGATTTTGAGGCCATCATTTCATTGTGAACTTGGAAAGTACCCAATTAATCCCCCACTCATTGTTTAGGCGCCACTTTGGGTTTCTTGTCTTGAAATGATTAGAGTAGTAGATTAATCACCTAATAGGGCAGCCCTAATTTGAATATTTGAAAACATGAGTCTCTTGTCAGGCACAATGAAAGTATGGAATAGTCTCAGAAATACTAACGGCGCATGCAAGGCAAGCTAAATAAAGCACACCATTTCAAATCTATATTTTACCAGGTCTGCTACACAGTAAGGAAAGAAGCCTCTAGCTGTTGAGCTTTGTTCCCATAACCCTTTCAACTACCTTTTTATACGATTGAAAGTGATGTAACGTTCCAGTATTACCACTGAAAGTCCCAAACAAGCAACAACCTATTTACGGACCTGAGAAATTCTTGACTTGTTTTTTCTCTATTCGTTCCGTTCCCCAGCACCAAGACGCTTACAGTAGCACCTTCTCAGACCATGTGTACACAAGTTGCAGACCCATCATAAGAATGCATATAAACCTCTCTTTTAACAATGCTCATAGGAGGGTTCCAATCATACAAACATATTTTTTTTAAAGTGTGAAAATCTGTTGCTAAATGTCTGGAGTGTGGAGGCGCATGCAGTGCCACCTTGAGGATAAACTTTGAATTACATGTTGTTAATGTGACAGGTCAGGTGGTGAAGAATTTCTCAAGTTCTATAATCATATTAATCTCAATTAAACAATCATATTACTTGGGTGAGGTACAAATGGGTCATTTACCACAATACCCTGGTGTTTCTGTCCCATAGGAGATTGCAGGTGTCCAGACCCATGGCTTGGCTGCATCATGGAGGACACTGGGTGCGTGTAAATATCAAATGTGATATTAGGCTTAGGTCTTTACCACAGGGAGGTAATGCTCTGACGAAGGTCATGCGACTGAAAGCTTTGCCAATGAATTGAAATAATGCATCGATCCTGGGCAGAGACCCCCTTCTTTAAGGTCCTCAGCACAATACTTTTGCACACCTTATTTCATAGGATGATTCACATAGGTGATCACAGCTGACTGCTTTCATTATTGGAGGTTATAACTTATGTTGCAAGTTTAAACTGCTGTATGTGGTTTCATTGTTTAGATGTAGACTTCCCTTGAACTTATTCTACACAGTAGTTGAGACCAAGAGTAGCATATATGATACTGAATGACTGGTTGAGGATTCCAATCATGAATAGGTCATAATCGTAACTGTTTGTAACTGTTCTCTATCTCCTGCACGTTGTTTGTTAGCTACTACCTTCCTAGGAAGTTCTCCCGCTGCAGTATCGATGAGTACCTGCGCTTCCTCCAGCTGGGTGGGGGCAGCTGTCTCTTCAACAAGCCCACCAAGGTGAGCTCTGGCTGTGGGGTTGGGGGGTGAGTCCACAGGGGGTGGAGGGGGTTGGTGTCTAGGAATACTGCCTTTCTAGGGTTGGAATACTTAAAAATATTGGTTTTGCTTGGACTGAGCAGCCTCTCAACACAACCTTCAATTACTTAAAAATAAGATTATAGAGCGGTACCTTTTTGTCCTGGCATACAGTAACGAACTAGAGGTGCGTTGTCTACAGCAGTCGACAGCACTGCTGTAACGGTCTTGGTTATTGGTGTCGTTTATTTAACTAAGTATAGTTCCCTCATTCTCTCCTATTGTGACAACAAATGCTTTTAGGCCCAGTGTTAACTCCCTACCTCTTGTTTCCATAGTTGCTAGACCCCACTGAGTGTGGAAATGGTTTTGTGGAGGTGGGAGAGGAGTGTGACTGTGGATCCCAGGTGGTGAGTAAACATCAGCTACACTATTGTAGGCCCACAGGCACCATCCAGAACTAGATAATAAACAGTACTATAGTATAGTATATGATATCGTGTAGCATAGTATGGCGTAGTTGAGCGTAGCACACTATAGTAGTGCAGGATGGTAACCTACTGAACTGTAGGTGGCATTGTGAGAAATTCACACTTCTCAGCCAATCATAATGCTTAGTCGGCTCTATCCGTTTTATAATATATAGTCATATTGTTACGTACCCCGGCCCAGGCCTAGGGAATGGGTGAGGCATGTAACATAGGACACACGCAGACCGTCACAGTGGAGCAAGCACAATGGAGAACAATGACACAGAGGCAAGGAAACAGTATAAGGATCATTTATTTGAACAAAGGCTAAGGAAAGAAGGGGGGGGAATTGTGCCCAAAGAAAGAAACAAATATAAAGTGAAGTCCCTAATCTAAGGCTAACCTAGGTCTAAGAAGGCCGCTAGACACAGTCTAGCACCCCCACTCTAAACTGACCAGCAGATGGCACCTGCCCCCAACTAACTAGTGTGTATAGACAAAAGTAACCCATGTGCAGGAATGTATACCCATGGGCTGCTCTCACCTATGCTACTTCTCTCCTGTATCCTGAAGGGAAAACACAACTTAACACACTTAAGGCTGAACAGAGCACTGTAACACCAACACAGGCTCTGAACAGGTAGACAAACAAATGGAAGAAGAGGGAGAGGGGAGGAAGTGCAGGGTTTAAGTATGACCGGGCCGTCCTCTGATTGGCTCTGGAAGTGATTGGGGAATGAGGTGCAGCTGAAACCAATTGATTGCCAGAATACCGGTGGAACACAAGACAACCAAAACATACATATGACATTTGTGATGTTTTTTTTATCCAAAGCCAGTTTGAATGCATGTATATATGGTCCCAGCAAGTATTGTAGGTGAATGAGATGAAACTGAAATGGATGTGTTTCCTGTTGTTGCAGGAGTGTGCTCGGAGTGGAGGAGCCTGCTGTAAGAAGTGTACCCTTACCCACGATGCCATGTGCAGCAACGGCCTCTGTTGTAGGGGCTGTAGGGTGAGTTCTAGTAGTATCACTTACCAATGATATCCTCAGACCCAAGTGTTTAAGTACTGTCTGCAGTTGTCGTTTTTTACTATATTATTGCTGTGGAAAAGCTACCATGTATGGTAGCCATAGTTTTTGTGAAATCTGGCACCTCTAGAACCAGTCTACTTAAATACTATGGCAGTATGTTTGGAGTCATTGTCTTACTGTACGATGAAGCGCCATCCAATGCATTTGGAGGCATTTGCTTGTACTCGAGCAGACAAGATGTTTCTGTACACTTCAGAATACATTCTACTGCTGCTGTCAGCAGTAACATCATAAATTAAGACAAGTTAGCCATTCTGATCTGTGGGACAGTTGTTTTGGAATTTTTCTTAATTATGGTGAGCATTCTTTGGTCATCCATTGTAGAAGTCTTCCTTGTCCTACCAGCCTGTTTGCAATTGCTGAGCTCACCAGTGCTTTCTTTCTTTTTTAATGATGTTGATTTTGGTAAGTCTAAGGTTTTGGCTATGTTTCTGGTAAATAGGGGGACTATGTATAAAAAGGTTGCCCTTACCAATCTGAAAAAAGAAAACATCTGATTTCAAGCTGAGAATTACACATTAACTGTTTGATTTCAAATCCAAACTGTTGGAGTGTAGAGCTAAAAGAAGACAAAATACTTCCTCTTTCCAATACTTATGGAGAGGGCACAGTACCTTCAGATTGCTTACAGTAATAAGCACCCAAGCAGAACTGTCCTTATTTACAGCGTGTTTCAGCACCACATGTTGTACAGTATTTTCATGTACATTTGAGATGCAGGAGTGTTTTCCACTGGGAAAACGTTAGTGATAAGTGTCCCTCTCTCTCTGTTGGTGTGAGACAGTATGAGGTGAGGGGCGAGACGTGTCGTGAGGCGGTGAACGACTGCGACGTCCGTGAGACGTGTACGGGAGACTCAAGCCAGGTGAGGGAGCTACAGACATTACAGCATGTCAGTGTAACATCATGACACTTCTGTATTGTACCTACCTAAGCACACGCTGAAGATTTACATTACATTTACATTTACGGCATTTAGCAGACGCCTTTATCCAAAGCGACTTACAACAAATACATTTGTTAAAGTAAGTGAATCATCTATCCAACACTCATCATAAGACAAAGTAGTCAATGCTCACACCAGGGGCCATTGGCAGTCGTAATGCCAGAAGCCAATTTTTTTCATTAGAAGCCAATTATTTATTAACAGAAAGCTTCGGCCGAAACATTTGTTGTATGAACTTGTTTCCTTGTGCTGTAAAAGAAAAAAGAATGAAGAATTGTTTAAAAAAAAAAAAAAAGGAAATGGGATATTCTGCGGTTTCCCTATTCTGTGTGCGAACCCACTCCTGAGTTCTGATGCACCTATCTAAGCATGCAATGTGTAACTAAATCACATGATCTGTTGTTTTGCTTTGCAGTGTCCTTCTAATGTCCACAAATTGGATGGGTACATGTGTGATCTTGGACAGGTAAATGAACATTGATCCACTAGGACAGGTTTTAGGACCAAATGAGAGCATGTGCTTCTCAAGTAAGTAGCCTATATTCTTCCTCGTGCCTGTCTCTATGACAACTGTTAGGAAATTTGTGTCTGCCGAAAACCAATTTCTATATCTCTTTATAGCTTTGCTCTCTCTCTCTCTCTCTCAGGGCCGTTGTTATGGGGGCCGCTGTAAGACCAGAGATGGCCAGTGCAAGAGCATCTGGGGCCACAGTGAGTATCAACAGAACTTTGATTCTCTCTGTTCCTGATCTACCGTACTCATTAACTAAAGGGGGGCCCGTTACTCAATGTGCAGTATTCCATCATCATCATCTCCATCGTCACCCTGATCTCTGGTCCAGCTTGTGCATTCTTTAATCAGAGGTGTGTGTGTGTGTGTCAGACTCAGCTGATCGTTTCTGCTATGAGAAGCTGAACTCGGAGGGGACAGAGCAGGGCAACTGTGGACGTGACTCCAGTACCCAGGGTTGGGTACAGTGCAATAAACAGTGAGTGGCTGTTCTCACCAGGTCCATTGTGTTGACGGCCTTTTGTTTGACAGCTGTCGAAGCACACGTTAACGCACCTCGCCTCACTCCTCTCAAAACAATGTTTTACACGTGTACAGATTCTCTCTCATCTGTCTCTCTCTCATCTGTCTCTCCCCCATCTGTCTCTGAGGGATGTGCTGTGTGGGTTCCTGCTGTGCACCAATGTGACTGCCAAGCCCAGGTTTGGAGAACTTCAGGGTGACCTCACCAGCCTCACCATCTACCACCAGAACAAGTACATGGATTGCCGGTAAGAGAGCGATGTCATATTCTTGTGTTTCCTTGCATATGGCTTATATGACGTGATGCAAGTTTCTACGCACTACTTTCTTGGCAAAGTGTCACCTATTTATTTCGAAAGCTAGAGTTTTAAATAGTGTAGTCATACGTAGAGGTCATACAATGAAATAGTCGTGTTGGTGTGCTTCTAAGTTACCTTTCCCCTTCCCCTCTCCTGTGTCGTCAGTGGTGGCCACGCGGTGCTTGACGACGGCTCAGACCTCGGCTACGTGGACGACGGTACTCCCTGCGGGCCAAACATGATGTGCCTGGACCGCCGCTGCCTCCCCGTCCCCACCTTCAACCTCAGCACCTGCCCCGGCTCCTCCCCCTCCCGCATCTGCTCCCACCACGGGGTGAGTCCGCCGAGCCGCCGTGCCGTTTAAGGTTCTGGAGGATTTTGCAGATCAGGGATGATATGGCCAACTGACCTGGGTCAAGTAGTATTTGAAATGCTTTTGCGTTTGCTTGAGCTTGCCTAGAGTGCCAGATGGGCAGGGTTAGCACTTTGGGGACTGTTTCATGCAGCAGACAAATAAGTAAATTACAAAAACAAATAAGATAAGTATTTGAAATGATTTCAAATAGTATTTGAACTCCGGTCTGGTGGCCAAACACTGCTCCTGGAGAACCTCTGTGCGTGCTGGCTTTTGAACTAACCCAGCAGGGAAACACCTGATTCAAACTCTAGGTCTTCCATTTTGAATCAGGATTACTTTGATAATTTAGGTGTGTCAAAGCTGGACTAGAACAAAAGTCTGCAGTACACACTTATTTGGAGTAATTTGGTATGACTTCCTAAATGTTACTATGGTCTAGACTATTAGCTTGATGTCCAAATTATTTTTGAGTCATTTGGAGTGACTTCCTTTTCTTAAGTCTATCTAACTACAGTATGATATATATGCCTGTATAGATTATTTAAATTGGACCTTTGTACCATCATTCATTAGTGTATTTGGATTGACTGACCATTCTGCTCTAGTTTTTATCTGGTTTGTTTGGACACACGTTTGATTGTCATGCTTACAGTACATGTACTTCATACAGCATTTCTGAATTTCATTCTTGGATCGCTTGACTTATTTCTCCGTTCTCTCTCTTTCCCTCCTGCAGACGTGCAGTAATGAGGTTAAGTGTATCTGTGACCCAGACTACACTGGGAAGGACTGCAGCGTGTTTGACCCCATCCCTGACCCAACACCCGCAGATGGTCCTGAGAAACACAAAGGTTCGTACAGTAAGACCTCACTGCTCCCTTACGGTCAAACTACACCAACGCCATGACGGCACCGTAACATCTCCGTACCGCGAGCCGCAGTTCAACGACTCGCGGTGATCCACGAGACATGCTTGACAGCATGCCAAAGCAGCGCAGGTTTACACTTCGAGTCTATTTTCCTCGGCAGCGAGTGTGTAGAGGCATAGATGCAGAGAAAGTAGCACATAGAATCAAATCTAAATTCACAAATAATCTCAGTCATCCTAAAACTAAGTAGGTAAATTGCAAAAATCACCCTGCACACATTGAAAGGTTCGGTACCGCATTTTAGGTATTGTATTAAAAAAAGATAAACAGGGTTGACGCCATTCTTGATGTCATGCAGGTACAGTACGCTGTGGGCTACTTCTAACCATGGGAATTGCAGATGAGTTGTTGAGGTTTCAAGAATATATCCTCCTGTTATGAAGTGTAGCCGAAATTATTTTCAGATAGCTTCCCTTTATGAAATATCGCCTTTTTTACGATCAGATAAACGTTTGTGACAGCGCATTTTGTCTCGCTCTTGGTGCAGTACCCTGAACTTAACTGTGTTAATGGAACTATGACGGTACACTCTTTGTTTTGGTGTTGGTGTCGTTTCGCCGTTACTCAACAAACGTATCTGAATGACGCTCAGGTTTAGAGTTTCTCTGTATCAAACAATATCATTGAGACAGGTTTTTTTCCTGCAGAACATTTCAGTGTTAGGATGCTAGGCTGATCATGACACCACTACAACAGACTGAACCCAATGCCCCTTACTGTAGAAGTATGTAAGATTCACTGTCTGTGTACAGTATTGACATACATATTGATATTGGGACTGACTTGCTTTCCAGCTGGCCATATTGATATAAAAAGGCTAAATACTCTCAAGTTTGTTTATGGATATAGAAAAAACATCTGAACCTTGTTCAGTGTTTACAGTGACAGAACAGTGTTACATTTTTCCTTGCTCTCAGCAAATAAGACAGACATGAGAGACAGAAAGGGAGAAGCAGGCCACAGTAACGTCCAAACAACTCCTATCTTTCTTAGTGTTTTCTCCACTCCTATCATGTTCTTTCTCTCTGGGTGTTAAATAAAGGTGTAGAGTGTTTCCTCTGGTTTTCTGATGTATGTTTAGCGGTCTTTGTGTTTTGTCCTCCCCCACCTTACCCCTTCCTTCACCCCCCCCCCCGCCCCCCCCCCATTCCTTTCCTTTACACAGGTCCCAGTGGCACCAATATCATTATAGGGTCCATCGCAGGTGCAATACTGCTGGCAGCTATAGTCCTAGGGGGAACTGGATGGGGATTTAAGTAAGAGCTCTGGCATGCCTCTTTCCATGTGCCTGTACATTTCTAACAGCTTGCATTCCTTCAGGCAAGCACTCGCCCTCACTACACTGGTATTATACAGTATAGACAGTCTATGTATGACTAAAGATGACCTCTGTTTCAATCGCTACTCACGCTTAATTTACTGTACACATAGTACACACACAGTAGGTGCCCACTGGATGCTTTTTTGACCTTACAACACATACAACAATACCCCATGAATGCCAATTTGACCCGTTTCACTTATTTAACTCCAAGGACTCCACTCTTTCCTAACCTGCTCTGCATGGCTGTTGTGGATGCCCTATTTATTCTGTGTATATTATACTTCTGTAGGACTATGCTATGCTATGCTGCTGGTGTGCTGTGCTACACCATGCTATGCTATACGTTTCCGCTATTGGTATTTGGAGCTTGCATCGATTCAAAGCATGAGTTGAAAACATGAGGGTAGGGTCCCGAGGCAGTTGCAAGTCTCTCGGTGGTCAAAATGGCTTTAAGCACTTTGATGTCACAGGAGACTTCTGATTTCTGGAGATTATGTGGTTAAAAGACTAGTTGGTCAGGGGGTGGGGGCTGTCGATACAAGGGAAAAAACTGTGAGCCTCAAAGTGACCTGTCTGCCTTCAGTGCTGGCTCTGCTAATCTGACTTTGCTTGGCTGCTTGGCTCAATACTCCTGACATGAGCAGTCAATGTAGTACTCAGTCATCTGCCTGTTTGCCTGTCGGTTGCGCTAACTTTCAAACTCATCAGGAGTTGCATGTGTGTGCGCATATCACCTGTGTGTGACAAAGAGGTCAATCTTCTGACTCCACCTCCCCCTCTCCCACCATCTCTCACTCTCTCCTCGTTGCTGCCCTGTTGCCATGGATACAGGAACATCCGAAGAGGAAGGTATGACCCCGCCCAGCAGGCTATGGTCTGAAGTGAACTCATCCTACATCACAGTCCATATCCAGCCCCACTCCCATGCCCAATTTTAGCCCCCAACCTTAGTCTATATCTTAATCTATGTCCACCTCTCAGCACTACAAACAAGCCCTACTATCCTGAGCCCCCCTTCCGCCTTGCCTCCAATCATTCTATTCTATCCTAGCGTTCCAGACCAAACACCAAGTTCTTCCTAATTTCTCTCTTCTAGTCCCCCTGTGCCCGTCCACTATCCTAATCACCTGTCCAAGCCCATTGAAATCCCATGTACATCCAACATACTGAAATTCATCAACTGTGTGCTCTCACTCCCCTTCTCTCAATATGCTGCAGTAGACAATATCCCCTCCCCATCCCCCACAACGAACTTCACTGCCATTCATAGTGTCTAGCTGCTATCTGTAGTGGGGGTTTGCCTTTTGCATCCCACAGCCACATTTCACACTGTTGTAGCTGCTCTGTAATGTTGATTCAAGGCTTTGATTGGCTGTCCTGGGTAACCAGAGAGGCAATAAAAGGAGAACAAGTCTTTTGAAGTGCCTGTGGGAGTTACTGGAACACTTGACAATCACAGCGAGAGACCATGTTGTAAAAACATCAGAGCCAATACACGACTAGTTCCTTCCATCTCTGACACAGCGACATCTTGAGTTGTGCTGTACTTTGCCTGTGTGATTTTCCTTCTTAAACTTCTCAAACTTTTGTCCTTTCCTTCCCTCTCTCTCTCTACTCTTTTTTCTAGATCTGGAGGGGGATGAATCGTCTATCCATCTGCTGTCCTGTCTTCCTTGCACTGTGTCCTTTTCACTTTGAGGAGAAAAACAAAGATGTCTTCCACTCACTCTCAAACTCACAATTCCACTTATCATGGTTCCTTTCCTTTTAATTTCTTGCATCCATCAATATTCCATATCTGGAAGTCTCACTTCTTGCCTTTGGTAGGGTCACTTTAACCTGAAATAGGCTACACATTCCGGCCAGATCTTAAGACCTGTCTGGCTATGGCCTCCCATTTAATCATGTATCATTAATGTAACAGTTACTTTTTCATAAGCGGCCTTTCAATGTCATTCCAGTTTGTCCCCGTTAACTTCCCGTAGCTTTGTTTTGCTATGACAATGTTGAAACTCGACCAAGCTTACGAGGACATGTACTCTCCTTACTTAAGTGCTTTTACTGACGTTTTACTTTTCTTCCTCTGGTTGAACAGTTAGTCCTGCCTGCCATTTTGACTGTTGCTTTATCCCTTTAATAGATTGTATGTGGTGAGGGAGGAAGAATGAGTTAGTGACTCATTAGTGACTTCATTATGGGTTTGCTAGTATAGTCCTCTCTCACCACAGGCTAGTACACCCTCAATACAGTACATGGTTACGGCATGGGACCTCAGAGGGCAACAACTGATTGAGGATATTTTTTCTTTTTGGCTAGTGGTATTGAATTCCAGTAGAAGTTGGACTCATGGACTGATTGGAAAGCCATGGGCTTTCTGTCCTGTAGAAACCACTCCATGGTTGGCTACTGTATAACTACAGCTATGTGCTCCAAGCATAGCCACTTGTACTCAAGTGACATTTGACCCTAGATCAGAGATTGATATTTGTTCATCAGTCCACTGTGTAATGTCTGAAAAAAGAAAAAAATATGTTTTTGAAAACATTACAGTATTCTTAATATCTTACTTGAACCAAAACCACCATTTTTTTTTCTTTCTGACCATACAGACAGGGGCTCGACCGAGCACAGATAGATTTGATTTTGGAGTTATCTTCCCCTTTTAAAGTATCTGTGCACAGAAAACCACTGTTATAAAAGCTCATACCCTTGTCAAATCATACTTAAAACATGTTGACTCATCCCTCTCACGTAAAAATGTAACATCAAACTTGCATCTAAATCTAATGGTTCAGAAAAGCATTCCAGTTACCTGAAATCGTTGACCTCATCGTTCAATGAAACTGATTTGTTCAAGACAAGACTAGATTTGCTAGGTAAGGTAGCTAGCTAAGGTACATTTAGATGTAGGGTTACTTGCTATGTACTCTAAATTAGCTACTGTAGCTAGCTAACTTCTTAACATCTTCAACTGTCGAACAAGGCCATGCCCCCGGATTCCTGGCATTAGTGGCCAGAGAAAAAGTGCACACAAAAGCTGCTTTTTAAAATACTAAATAATGATTTAAAAAAATCTTATAGACATTTCATATGGATATATTTTGGGGAGAAAATAGAAGCAGTGCACAGATACTTGAACATTACGATTATTCTTGTTCTCATATTATGCTGCTTTTCAGTATCCTTCAGTAATCTATCCTTAATCAGTAATCCAGTCTAACATAATATGCATTAAACGTATGAATGTATATCTCAAGCTTGCAAGAGAGGGAATGCTTGTTATCTGTGTGTAAATATCGACAATACCTTCGCACAGAGGTGGCTACCTAGCTAGCTAGATAGATAGATGACATACACACACACAGACATAGAATGTGTACTGTATTGTAAAATATGTAATCCATATAGAGATTGAGTATGCATACATGTATGCTGAATATGGGTGCTTTGTATATATTGTATATCATAGGGGCTCACATGTTTTAGATAACGGTGATGTAGCTGCAGCTGATAGAATGAAAGCACAAGTTTATGAGGGTAGACTCACTTCCCTCTCTCCGTCCTGCAGAATTATGAAAGCTTGGTTCAGAGATTTTGTATAAATGGAATTTTAGACAACTTTTTAAGTAGTTGTATTTACTTTATTGACAAAACATATAAGAGGCTAATTGAACAGAAGAGTTTGTGAGGAACAATTTAAATACAAACCAAATTTGTCAAACTTGTTTTTACCTTAAAAGATTCGCAGCAGTGGTAAGAGACTGGAATCCACAATGTTTGTTTGATTATTAAGCCATTACAAAACGAGTGTCTAGTTAGCTAACGTATCTAAATCTACTTTTGAAATGTTTGATCACAATTCCAAAAGCAACAACTGCAGTGTGTAATTCTCACTGTATCAGTTGGCTATACAGTACATGTTTTGTAGGGGATTCTCTTTCAATACAACATGAATTTAATCTATCTTTTTTAGAATGCAATTTAATATGGAACGTCATTTCCCCCAATTAGTTATTTAGTATAGATGCTAACTTAACACGTTGAATTTACAGACTCACTGTGAACCACAAACCTTCACAATTTAATGTAGACATATATAAAAAATATAATTAATATATATAATTAATATAGACAGTATAAAAATCTGAAAATCAATTGTTTTAACAGATAAGCGTTGACGTCTTATGAAGAAATTGTTAAATGTTCCTTAAGAAAAGAGTCTGGACCTGTAGCTTGTGTGCGCCTCTGTATCCCTCCTCTCTTTACCTTTGAAAGGGGATCGTGTGTGTACTTTGTGCTCAGACCATACAGAGGGTGTTTTGTGGCCTCAGTTGAACAGGAAACTGCCACTGCTCAATCTAATCACATGAAAGGGACTTGGGCCATTTTTAAAGCTACACTGCCAGCCTATCTTGCCTAACTTAGCATTTAAGTATATTTGAACTGTACTCTATATCAATAAATGTATTCAAACTAACTCTACTTACACTGCAAGAATCTCTTAGATTGTTTTACATCCCTTTAACCACTGTTGTCTACGATCATACACTGTGGTATCATGATGTATCTGCCAACTTATCCCATTCGGCAGATAATGGCTTAAAAACATGGTATCAGTATTGGCCCAATATTGGCATTTGATCACCAATATTGAATGTAGGGTTATTTCCGGCGCATTTTCTGCATACTGTAATACAACTTTGCCTGTAGACTTTTTTCAATACCATTTCGGTATTGGAATCAGCCGATATGGTCAGTAGAATATCGGCTATTGGTACTGCCCCGTTTCAGGCCTTTAGGAAACTTCTAGTGTATGAAAACATGAGTATGACAATAAGGTTTGAATGCCAACGCCTGCCTGTGTTCCTGCAGTATGGAAGTGTCTCTGTCATCTTTATCATGGTTGCCATAGACTGATGTGGGGGGTTAGGAGGCTGCTATATGTTCTCAAGAAGACCCTTCTCTTGCCTATCTTCCTTACTGTCTGTATCTTGTTAGTCCAAAATGTTGGTCCCAAAACTTTATATATGGCCAGGTTTTGCTTTTTATGTAGACCTTCTATATTCCAAGTGTGGGCCTTTGCTTGTAACCTCAAAGTGATAATCTAATATCATCGTGAGACAATGCATTATCTTGTGTGTATTTAACTGCCAGACTTTGAATCAATCCTAATTCTTGACAGAGTAGATTTGTAGTTCTATTATTAGTTCTATCATTTGTGCTGGCCTTAGGGCTATCCACAGATCTGGGAATTGAGTTCATATCTGTGCCTTGTATACTCACAGAGTACTTTATTAGGAATACTTGTACACCTTCTCATGGTGGAGGTGGTGTAATGATGTGGGGAATGTTTTCTTGGCACACTTTGGGCCCGTTAATTCCAATCAATCATCGCCTGAATGCCACAGCCACGAATATAATTGAGGCTGTTTTGAGAGCAAAGGGAGGCCCTACCCAGTATTAGTAAAAGTGCTTAGTGAGTGTATATCCGTGATACAACCTCCTCAAGATCTGCCTTGGAGGTCAGAGAGCCTTTTCTCAAACAGGACACTGTGTACTTTTCAGGCCATAGTTCCACAGGTTTGCAGTCTTTTTACAGTGCGTGCTATTATATATGAAAGTGATTTCTGATTCAGAATATTTTCCTGTAATTGCACCAAGTGTCCAGGTTAAAAGTTCATTTTAAGTATTTCTCATTAGCTCACCATTGATATGGTTCCCAAAATATAATTACTTTGTGAATACAAAGCTCATAGATGACCTAGTTGCAAGCTCAGATTTACTTCCTAGTATAGTCTCATAGTGACACCAACACATCAATCTGAGGCTGGATTGTACAGAAAATGCAACCTTTTTCCTTTCCTTGTAACTTTTTCTTGGCCTCCCTCAGACTTTTGCTAGCAAGGTCAAGGAAAAGTTACAAGGAAAGACAGGATTCTAGACAATCGAACGGAGCCTGAGACTCTAATACAGAAAGTAAAACTGAGCTTGCTATGGGAATATCTAAGGCTCTGTTGGGGAGGAAAATTATAATATTTTGGGATCATATTAATGAGGGACTGATGAGAAATATACTGAAAAAGATTTGAGTAATATTCTGCTTTAAATGCTTAACACTACAGCATATAAAACAGAATGTAATTTATTTTAAATCCAATGGGCTATTGAAAATGAGACCTACGAATTTAACAAGGCATACCAGTTCAAATATACTGCCACGTGTAACCACGTGTTCTTGTTCAGGAAGCTTTTTCACACTTCGGTTTCTTGTAACCTTCAATCTTCAAAAGCTTGAAACACGTCCACATGTTAGGGATAAGCAAGAGGAACAGCGGTCGCTCCGGTTTGGTTCGCTTTTTCCCCATTTACCACTGCCACAAAACCCCAACTCAGGCTCGCTGTTCTCAGGCTCTCAGTTCTCTTATGCTGTTTGACAGACTGTTTATATAAAGATAGCTGTATTTCAATGGCAGTGTGTCAATGACGATGTTGAGTTTGTTGTTTTGGGACCATTTATGAACGGAACAATTATTGTTTGGGAACATTTTGAATGTAGATTGTTTTAGGTTTGATTGATATGATGATAAGCAGACAATAACCAATAGATAATGATTAACTGACCTTATTAGTGTTATCCAGATTGATTGATTTCTCTGATCTGATATTTGATTTAGAATTTGAGCCCACAGATTGGTCTTATTGGTAGATTTAACAACACTCCAGAGTGGAGCGCAAAACAGGCTTTGTACAGCATCTACTTTATATATACGAACGTGCATACATCTGTGTATTTGTACATATACATAAATAAAGAATACATATGTATCATACATTATACTCAATATACATAACACCATTCAGAGTTTGACTTAGCAAATACAGATGTACTTCAGATAAAATATACAATCTACTGTAGAATCTGTCTATAGTAGACTTAAAACCCAGTGTAACTTTGTACATTTGTGTATAACCATCTTAACTGTGCATAAGTTCCTGGACTTGTGTTTCCAGGCTACTTAAACATTGTATGTATATAGAATAAGAAGCACTACGAGGTTATGTTTGGGACTCATTGTTGACCGTTTGGGACTGAGCTTTAACTACTGAAGTATCCTTTTTTTCATGTGTGATCTGTGCGCTCTCGTGAACAAATTGTGGAACTTCGTCTTTTTTTTAACCCACATGCATCATAGCTCTGGAACAGACGTAATATATTGACTATTTGACTTCATATATTTTCAAAGACTTTCAAATAGAGGGACAGTTGACACCATTTCAATAAAACTGTGAAAATAAAAATGAAATGTGAAAGAATTTTGTATTCTTGTTTTATTTAAAATTGTTCGTCATGAAAGCTTCAAATGATGTCCATTGAGAGGAAAAATTATACTAACAAAAACAATCAAACCTATTTTGTTAAAACCTTGAATATGTGACGTTGTGTCATCAGACATTTTAGCTCATCTTTTTTTTCCACGTGTGACAAAGTCTTGACTATATTTATATGAGCATTTTTGTACATGGTATATTTCTTAAAGCGATAGCTCACTACTATGACTGTATTGTATTTCCATACCCTGATCAATTTGTAGATGGAGGAGGACTGGCTGCAATAAATCATTTCTTTAAGGTTACTTGGCTAAACTCGCAAACAAGAACACTACAAGATGAACTATCACTAACTAACTGCAGTGTGGAACAAGCTCACCTCAGTTATGTCATTCCAAGCAGAGTCCCTCTGGTGGATCAAAAGGTCTTTGACGTTCCAATGTTGCGGTTCAATTAATCAGAGTTCCCAATGTCACCTTTGCCCTTGGGCTGCCACCACTTGGCGTAAATGGACTCCTCATAATCTCCAACACCATCAAACTCAACATCAGGGGACTCTGTGGCCTCCATTGCAGCTTCCTCTGGACCCAAGAAGTCCTGTAAAACAATCCCCACAGACAAACTATGAGTCAAAGTTATACAGGCATAATTAGTATATATTCATGTTTGTGTTATTTAGGGTATGTATATGAATTTGTAATTGTAGACTTATCTACAACCTTAGGAATAGCCTTGAACTTCATGATCCTACCTCGTTGTCCAACTGGAAGTAGTTCTCTGCAAACGCCAGCATCTGCTTCTGTGTGGTGGTCTGGTTATAGTACCTCACAGCCTCCTGTTCAGAGAGACCGATCACTACTTAGACCTTCTGTTCATGACTTAGGAGCCAACAAGTGTATCAATGAAATACTGCTCCAAGAAGCACTGAAACATTTTGGCATCAGATCCTGTATCAGGATATACTGACTAAGGCTGAGTTTCTTCCCCCACGCCATCAGAATCATCAACGATGACCCCACCAGTGCCCCCCTCAAGTCACTCACATCATAACACATATGCACACACAATCATCCATCTGCTGTTTATATTGCTTACTGTTTATACTGTATATTTTTTAGTACTTCTATTTTAAAACTTATTGTATTGTTGCACTACTCTGTGGCACTGTCACTTTTGCATTTCACTGTATACTTGTATGCACGTGACAAATAAAGAATCTTGAATCTTGACTGCATTACAATTAGTTTGTCTATAACCGCTGCTGCAGGAGTTGAGCCAAACAGCCTTGATGAGTTTATGTACATTGTGAGTTGCCTTAGCTGAGCAGGCACATTCCTATATCTCCATGGTGATTTGGAATGAAGTACAATGAGGGGAATTGTTGAGATCTGGGATTCCCATTAGAGGGCTATGCTAGGTTAACGAGGAATAGGAGATTCCCAATAAGTCCTTATGCATAAGGTCCTTGTCAACTTGCTTTAATAAATGAATTGCCTCTTACCGTTCTCGGTATGAAATGCTTGTCCTCCAGGCCCCACTGCTCTTGGTAAGACCGGTAGTACAGCATGTTTTCTTTCATGACCACATCCTCTGGGTCGAATAGGCCGTAGCTGGACGCACAGGGGGCCGCACTACGTGCCTCATTCACTGCATTGGGAGAAAATACTAAGAATTTGTCGATCAGTCCTGAAAAGAGACATCACTATTTTTGTATAGTTGAGTGTAAGATAATGAATATACTGCATGAATTAGGTCTGAAATTCCTCAGGTGTAAATATTTGAGGTGCAACATGAGATTTCATTGTAATGTTGTTGTCAGCAGGGGCTTAATGTGTGAAAAAGGAGGTTGGTTGTTTTGCGCATTACTCATAACTATCGACTTTCAGCATGTTGGTACTTACACTTATAATAAGAAAATTGCAGGTAATGGTACATGGTTCCCATGAAATTCTCCACGAAGTAGCCACCCACATTTGGCATCAGGTTTTCTTCACACTTCACCTTGCACTTCAGAGCTTCAATATAGGCATCTATAAAAGAAAGAGCCAGGAGAAGGGTGAGAAGAGTATTGTAATTGGTGGTGCCTGGGTAACTCATCCAAAAAGTGTCTCGTCACTATTTGGTCCTGCTAGAAAGCACTGAAGTATGGTGCTCTCAGACAAATTATATTTTCATCACTTACAGTACCATCCCCTCGATATTCACCTTAACCATAAATCAAGAACAAATAGCTCATGTTATTTCTCGTCAGTTCAGATGATGTGGTTAGACCTCAAAACAAACAACAACTGAAGATGGCTGCGGTACAGGCCTGGCAGGGCATCACCAGAGAAGATACCCAACGATCAGGTGGGGTCAATGGGTTGCAGACTTCAGGCAGTTATTTCATGCAAAGGATTGTCGACCAAATACTAAAGATGAGTGCTTAATTAGGACATTATATGAATCTGTTGGTCTTATGGTGCCCTTAATGTATGTATAAAAAGTGTTGTCATTTCTAAATCGTGAAACCAATGTGTACACAAATACCACCATACAAGCTGAGAATATCTACTTTAACCTTATAGTAAGTCTTTGATTTCAAACCCTAACTTTTGTAGTATAAAGCCGAAAGAAGAAAAAATGCTTCATTTCCCATTACTTATACAGTATACACTGTATATCACACACTGGGAACACAAAAATATAAGAAGCGCCAGACATCCTTAGTTCATGGAGAAGTACTGACCTGCTATAGTGGGATAGAGATCTTTGATTAGGGGTACTTCACTGGCCCCCTCACACCTCGCCTGGCACAGGTCATACTCCTGGAGGTACTGCCCCAGGGCCTGCTCCATGTGACCAACACTGCTGCTGAAGTCTCCAGAGCTGAACAGAGTCACTGCTTTCAGGAAGCTGCCCTATAGGGGTCAGAGGGCATTGTATATGCGAAGCACACTTTGGTGAGCACCAACCATTGCAACAGTGCTAAGGCGATAGAACAAAGAATGCTCACCATAATTAAGAAAAACCCCAAATCTGTCCCACAGATCAGGAACACTTTCTACGAGGTAGGCGTGAATGTGTCAGAGACTACCATCCGCAGAATACCTCACCAGCCAAACTACAGATGCTTCACTGCAAGGTGCAAACCACTAGTTATCCTCAAAAATGATGGTCAGACTACAGTTTGCTAAAAAGTACCTAAAAGTCTGCAGAGGTCTGGACAAAGGTCTTGTGGACAGATAGGATTAATATTATCATGTACCAGAGTGATCACAAGAGGAAAGTTTGGAGAAAAAGGGATCCAAGATTTACAGCATACCACCTCATCTGTGAAGGGCGTGTTTGGGCATGTCTTAATTGATGACAGCAGTGGCAGAATGTATTCTGAAGTGTACAGAAATATCTTGTCTGCTCAAGTGCAAGCAAATGCCTCCAAATTCATTGGATGACGCTTCATCATTACAATAAGACAATGACCCAAAACATACTGCCATAGCAACTAATGAGTTTTCAGGGCCAAAAAGTGGAAAGGTCTTCACTGGCCAAGTAAATCTTCAGATTTAAATCCAATTGAACATGCATTTCATTTTCTGATGATACGATTTTAAGCAAAAAGACCTCAAAACAAATAACAACTGAAGATGGCTGCAGTACAGGCCTGGCAGAGCATCACCAGAGAAGATACCCAGCGTCTGGTGGGGTCAATGGGTCACAGACTTCAGGCAGTTATTGCATGCAAAGGACTGTTGACCAAATACAAAACATGAGTGCTTAATTTGGACACTTGATGAATCTGTCCCATTACTTTTGGGTACCCTGATAAAAAGTGTTCTGTGTTAAATTCTGAATGGTGAAACCAATATATACACAATTACCATCAAATAAAAGCTGAGAAGCTCTACTTCAACCTCATCATACTTGTTTGATTTAAAATCCAAGCTTTTGGAGTGTACAGTGAAACGAAGAAAACATGCTTCATTGTCCCATTATACCGTCACCGTATATCAATGAATTGAGGTAAAGTTATCTTACCATTTAAATCACCTCACCTCATACGGTCGTTCCTCATGGTCAATGAGATAGCCCTCCAAGTCAAACTGGCTTTTGTAATGGTCCATGTGCTGCGTCATCAAAGGATCCTCTGGGTTCTTCTGCAGATAGGTGTGGGCACAGGACACTGCCTTCTGTTGGTCATTCTTCTGTGGGAAACAACAGCAGGCTTGAGTACTGAAGGGTGTTATGCAGTACCAGTGGAGCAGAAATGGGCAATGGGTTATATCTTTATTGTCCAAGGTGGTTTCCTTTCCTTGTCTCTTAACCAAAAGGAGAGGAATCCACTTTGCACTCCAAGAATGATTTATCTTCACATGCCATAACTTCACGTGACATCAATGGAGACATCATTCAATACATCTCAAGCCCATTAAACTTACCTGGAAATGAGCAAAGTACATGTAACGGTATGGCGACCTTCTCTCGAAATCATCCATGATCTCTTTCTTAGGAAAAGGGAGCGAGAGTGCAGGGAAGTGCGTCCTACACTTTTTCAGGCATGACGCACGCATCATAACGCGCCAGAATACCTGGAAGTCCCCGTCAGCCACGACTGAGTCCTCTTCTTGCTCTTGTCTCTTTTTATTACAGTGTCGTATGCAACATGTCACACTGTCTCCAAGAAGCCGATGAAGGCGTAAACTTAATTCCATATATTTGATACAGTCCGTCCAATTTTCTGCGGCATAGTGGTCCAAGGCTTGTCCATACGCTGATTCAAGGGGCATAAGTTCGTGTTGCGGGAAATCCCTGAAATTGTAGTGGTCATACTGCGCGACCACTACAGGGGCTAAACAAAATAGGACTAAAAATATAATTCCTTTTACGACATGGGGATTGGCGACCATGATCAACGAATTTATTCCATGCTACCAAACGTGCTCGTTTAAATTGCGCATTTGTCTTCCCTCTAGCCAAAACAGAGTTGCGTTTTCCATGAAGTCTGGGAGAGGGGCTGGCAAACTGCTTAGGGGTCTCAGGGAATTCCGGAGTTGGACAGTTGTATAGGGTATGTCTCGGATTTCTCGCTGTCGTGACGCCCAGCTGTCTTTGGTAACATTTGTCGGTGTTAAAGATTGTAATTTTAACCCCCACGTAGAATGAGTGATAGAATTGTGATACCCCCACGTGTTAGATGAGGGTGTTTTAATTTCGTCAAAATGTATTTTATAAAGAACAGTAGGTCAAATACTTCCAATGTTAGACTGATTGGAGGCCATTATGCTATTAACAGTGGAGAGGGGCAGTGGCACAGCAGCTGCTTGGTCCAAACATGGATGAGGCTATGCTTCTATAACTGGGTCGACAATTGTATTTCATTGAATCAAATGGCATTAAATGTAGAGCACTTGTCCTGTAACCATACGGTCGCTGGTTCCAGGCCGTTGCCCTCACATGGTTGAGCGTACGCCCGTGTTTGGATTTGCGGCCTGCTTGGCCGCTTCTCCTTTTGGAAAGGGTGAAATAATGTCCTGTGGTCAGCATCGCGCGTTGACGTCGCCGACCTGAGACCTTGAAGTAGTGTTGCCCTAGAACAGCGTTACATTGGTGCTCTGATCTGATGTAATTTGAAATTCAATGCTTACACTGGAATTTAATTGGAATTAAATAAATATCTCAACCATTGGAATTTGACTTTTCAAACTTTTTGAATTGCGATTTTCCATATTGCATACTGGAATTCACATTTAATTATGAATGCACTGTTTTCTATTGAAATAAACTGCATTATTTGTTTTAATAACTTGCTGAGCTCAGTAACATTAATAAATAATACGCAGCAGTTCTATTCAGATATCTAATCAAGGTAGCTAATGGTTTTAGGTGACTGGGATGTAAGAGAATTAAGCAAACTAAATTGGTCTAAATAGGGGATTGTTGTGGAGAAATATTGAATTTAGAATTAAATGGAATTAAGAGGAATTGAATTGATTATGAATTAGACGAGGGGATCTGGAATTCAATTGAATTGATGGAATTTCCTGAAAAATCGAATTGATTTTGTGGAATTGACCCCAACCCTAACTCTTCTGTGCAGTAGCCCAACCCAACCTTGGATCACTAGGTCATCATTTAATATTGTGCATGACCACACAAAGACACAATTGTATATGGTGGGGGTCCACTACGGTTGATACGTGTGGTTGAGTTTACCTCACTGTGGTGTTGACGGTGAAAGCAGACGGAACAAATCTCAAGCCCTATGTTGTCTTCAACGTGGCTGTCTGTGATGTGAAGGCGATGCAGGATATCAACAAGAGTCATGGTGGCATCCTCCCCAAATGGATAGATGAATGACATCTTGACCTTGACCGCAGACTGGCTGCAGAGGGCTGTGGGGAAGTTCAGCTTCTCTCCCGGCCTCTTAGCGTGGGAATTATACCAGCGTCAAAATCACTGCCACCAAAGTGGATCTTAAATATGGCGACAACATGCTGACCGCTGTCATTCCTGGTAGGTGCACAAACGTGAGGTGGAACCAGCCTTTCCAAGCCAGTCTACATGAGTCCTACGACAGCTGGATGGCCGGGGAGCAGGCAAGGAGTACACAGCTGGCGGCAACATGAGAGCCGCCTGCTTGTGAACTGGGAGCTGCACGCATGGGATAAGCTATCAGGAGCTGGTGGTTAAATCGTTAAAAGGTGTGTTGACCGGCAGCGAGGACCGTCTTATACACTGTTTCAAGAAGGGAGAGCTGCT
Source organism: Argentina silus (assembly GCF_951799395.1). Lineage (NCBI taxonomy): Eukaryota > Metazoa > Chordata > Actinopteri > Argentiniformes > Argentinidae > Argentina > Argentina silus. Next base: position 14,670,137 of record NC_139670.1, on the reverse strand, counting down.
GTCCCAGGTCTATGAGAGCCCTGGTCTATGGGGAGAGAGCTGCTGTCCCAGGTCTATGAGAGCCCTGGTCTATGGGGAGAGAGCTGCTGTCCCAGGTCTATGAGAGCCCTGGTCTATGGGGAGAGAGCTGCTGTCCCAGGTCTATGAGAGCCCTGGTCTATGGGGAGAGAGCTGCTGTCCCACGTCTATGAGAGCCCTGGTCTATGGGGAGAGAGCTGCTGTCCCAGGTCCAACAGAAAGGTTTTTGAAGAGGTAGTTGACAAAGCAGAGCTGGTCCCCTGAGGCTCTCGCCACTCCAGCTCCTGATAGGCTTGTCCCATGCGTGCAGCTCCCAGTTCACAAGCAGACGACTCTCATGTTGCCGCCAGCTGTGTACTCCTTGCCTGTTGAACCCTCTTGCAGGTGTTCATATCCTCAGATCTGGACTTGCTTGTTCAAAGAGAAAAAAATCACCCACCATATATGCTGCAGACTAAATGGTCTGTGCAGCAAATCAAATCTTCCCTTCAGTTACAGCAACACTCATTTGTGAGGCCTCAACCTCTATAACTGCCCTGCAGAAGGACAGAGTCTGTAGGTCCATATTACTTCATGCTAAAAGACACAAATAAATCTGATATTATACTATTGTGAGAGCCCCCTACAAATAGATCCACGGACGACGCAGTCTCCCAGGTCCTCCACACCACTCTCTCTCACCTTGACAGTCAGAAGGGGGGCTATGTGAGAATGCTGTTTACAGACTACAGCTCAGTGTTCAATACCATCGTCCCCACCAGACTGGCTGAAAAGATGATTGGATTAGGACTGAACATTCCCCTGTGTGCCTGGATCCTGGACTTCCTGACGGCCAGGCCACAGGTGGTCAGGGTGGGTAGACACACCTCCAGCATACTCATCCTGAGCACAGGGTCCCCCCAGGGCTGCGTCCTTAGCCCCCTCCTCTACTCCCTGTACACCCACGACTGTGTGGCTAACACTGAGTTTCTTCCCCCCTCAAGTCCCTCACACACTCACTGACATCATAACACACATGCACACACATAATCATCCATTGCAGACTCATCCTTCACTTTAATTATCTGTACTGTCAACCTGTCACTGCCATTGTATATTGCCATTCCATTGCGTACATTGCTTCACCGCTGTTTATACTGTTTATACTGTTTATATATTTTAGTACTTCTATTTTATTTTATTTTATTCTATTTTAAAACTTATTGTTGCACTACTCTGTGGCACTGTCACTTTTGCATTTCACTGTATACTTGTATGCACGTGACAAATAAAGAATCTTGATCTTGATTGTAGGTGTTCAACTATCAACAAACTGCTGGAATACATATTATTAAACCGGACAACTAATACATAGCTGATAATTTTGGGGATTTTTTTTTTACCGATTTGACTTAAATATCACCACATCCACAAAGCAAAGTAACATTATAGAAATCATCTCTAAGCTGCGTCAGTGTTAGTGCCATGCTCAACCATGGTCTTCTTGGCATTAGACTTCCTCTTTATATCGTTTAGTGTTACAACAATGATCAGGAATAAGGTGCTTGTAGTTCACCGTTGAACTGTTGCCATCTCACCTACCTTGCCAGTCCTGTTCCGTTGTTTCTCTGGTTTTGCTGAGCCACCTTCACCTCCTCATGTTTCCCCTTTTACAGACATTTCAGAATCTGAAAGACACACAGAATAGGAAATGCTTTTCAAACGTGTTGGTACCTCCACATATTTCATCATATATCATCTTTGAAGCAGTCTTCAATGCAAACTATCCAATGTTACAGAAACAATATTTTTGGAGCACAATGGTAGCCTGTGTGAACGTGGTTTTATCCCTTGCAACTGCTCGATCGTGAAACGTGGGTAATTAGATCGTCTTACCTCATTTGAATCTGACACTGTTTTATATGGAAAACCCGTGAATGGCAAAGAGTTAATAAAAAACATATTTTGTAGCCTACATTGTGGAGTGCAATATTTTAGACTTTAGAGAACCTAGAAGTGTCATCTCTTTGGGTGTCATACCGTCATTCAACAACAAACACAGTCCTTATGTCCTTTGATAACAATGGCTCAATAATAATAATTTGATTTTTTTGTTTGAATTTACAAACAAATCAACCAAGTTTAAAGTAAATTTAAGTTAGTTTTATGCATGTTTATTGCACTGTTAATTGTTATTATCTTATCTAGAAAATCATCATCATAATTATAGATTCGATCATCAATGGCGTCTGACAGGCTGTAAAATGCATGTTCCCATGCTAAATCAAATTATGTTTCCCCTTCACATCGTTTGTCTACGTGTATCATCATTTGTACATGCATATGAGACTTATCACTGTCTAAAAAGACCCCGGGCTAAGCTGCGTCGCGCCGCGAAATGCCCCCTAGTGTAAGCAAACTGGAGACTGTCCACGTTTACAACATTCCTTGCCAGTGGAATAGCCCCCCTTCCTCGAGAAAAGTGCCGTTCTACTCCGAAAATTCTCTCTAGGTGCAGTTTGAGTGTAGAGAAGACGAATGCGTGTGTGTCTGAGAGAGTGAAGTGTTTTAAGACGAATGCAGGCCCAAAGTAACTAGCAACAGTTTTTTTTATTTATCATTTTAATCCGTTTTTCAGGATTAACTAAGGCTATTTAAGATGTTTGCAAGCTGTGTTTTATTGTTACTCCTCAATACGTGGTCTTACGTGCGATGCAACCCTGCACTTGGCGATATCGCCATAGACAGATATTCAATACCTAAACTGTGTCCCAGAGAAGTGAAAAGTGGAGATTTCGTCCGTTATCACTACAATGTGACATCCCTTGATAGAAAGACGTTGTATTCGAGGTAAGACCTAAAATATATCTTCTTTGTGAGAAAAACGACAGACAATTACATTTAAATGTAAAAGTAAACGGTTTTATTATTCATTAGAAGTTTTGCTTTTTGGTCTTACTATAGGCTATAGTCTATGAAGTCCTAAAAGCGCAACACCGTGTCATGTGAAACTAACACAATGCCACATTCATGTGCACGGCAGGGTTCAATTGGATGCAAAAGTGTCGATATATCTTGACTTCTCATGCACAAACTCCGTACAATAGAATGCATTGCAAATAAGTCAATATTTTGCAGCTATGCTATAAATGAAGTGCAGCATTGTGAGACTTTCCAAACAACAACGATGAATCGTATTACTCGTAATTCAGTGAGTGTATTATGTAGGCCTAATTCTACGATATTTTTCCTTCCTGTAAAATCTCTCTTTCATGCCCTGGCCTGCGCAGCTATGAGCGCGGAGCTGCGTCGGTAGGGCAGACAGGCCAGGGGCGTCTCATCGTTGGGATCGACAAAGGGGTCCAAGGCATGTGTGTCAACGAGCGCAGGAAAGTCACCGTGCCCCCACATCTGGCCTACGGAAGCCTGGGAGCAGGTAACTGTACAGTTAATCGTTTAGCCAATTATCTTACAGCACTCTCTATTACTGCGACAGATAGAGAGAGAAAAAAAGTAATCTTCATAGAAAATGTTATTCATATACATTTTTGTTATTCATCGAATTCTCAGTTCACTGACATTGAAACATAGACAGATATGCTAACAGACTTTTGATGTGCTTGCACTAGGCTACATGAGGCTGAAAGCACAGCCCTTTTACCAACTTCTGACTATTTTAAATGTATTTGCATCATATCAAGTATATATGCTACTGTCCTTGGAAAGAAGTCAGATTGCTGCTTAATATCTCAAAATAACTTTAGAAACACATTTTTTGGGGGAAAGCTCCATTGGACCTCATACGTTCCCTCCTCATGTGCGCCCCTGCTGGTAGAAAATATAATGTTTTGTGGGAGTGGAAATTCTCATCTGGTTCTCTGACAGTACTACAAGCGAGTTTCACGAGTGGCTCCCCTAGGAAGCAAAAATGCATGTTAAACAGTACACACTTCCTCCAAAAATATGTTACCCCTTTATTCATAGCTTTAAATATTATGACATTGATATATTTTAGCTTTAAAGAGCAGGAATCTACTTGCCCTGACTCCATTACAGTGAGTTGAGCCTGGCTAGAAGCAGCTATGCTTGCTAAATAACAAAGATATTCACAAAAATTAGATCAATGTCAACAACTGGAAAAACAGGTACAAGTCTAAAAATAGTGAACAATCCATTTAAATAGCTGAGTAAATTTTAGATGGCACCAAATCCCCAAAATATGCTTTCTGCTTATAGTTTCCATGCATTGGGAGTGAACATCACATACAGACGACAGAGTAGCCTAAATACCTTACTCTATGCATGCATATTCAGATACATAAGAGACACTTTCACATTATTTCATACGCCTATTTTATGATTGCCTTGGCGGGAAAACATATTACATTTTCATTCAATTCTGTATTGTAATGTATGTTTCTCCGTCCCCTACCAGGTAATGTGGTCCCTCCAGACACTACTTTGGTATTTGACGTGCTTCTGTTGGACCTTTGGAACAAGGCTGACCTGGTCCTCACAAACACCATCAGCACTCCTCAGGACTGCAAACGCTCTGTGATGCGAACAGACTTTGTCCGTTATCATTACAACGGCAGCCTCCTGGATGGCACCCCCTTTGAATCTAGGTGAGCACATCCTGGATAGGGGGAGAGTGAGGGGGGGGGGACATGAATGGGAAGGATTCAATTTGATATTACTGATTAACGGTTCAATGTCTCACACTGAATCTACCCACTGCAATGTCCGAATGACAGCCCCTGTCTGTCTGTCTGTCTGTCTGTCTGTACTGTGTTTTCCAGATGTGTGTGTGTAAGGGGAGGGTGTGTGTTTGACGTTGCGCTTGTATGAGCCCCATGTAGCTACAACAGGCAGCAGACCCACGATACCTTAGTGGGGGAGGGCTGGCTCATCAAGGGCATGGATGAGGGCCTACTGGGAATGTGCGTGGGAGAGACCAGGAACATTGTCATCCCACCCTTCCTGGCCTATGGAGAGAAAGGACATGGTCAGTACAATAAAAATAAAAAAGGGAGGGGGGAGAATTGACATAAGTGTTTTGATATTGATATGTACCACCGGTTTCTCTGAACTGGTATGAAATTAAATGAGATTGTACTGATTCAAGCTGCTGTTAGAATAGTTGCAGTTAACTTAGACTTGAACTGAGGTTTTTTTGGCCTCTTTCGTTTTTCTTGAGAAATGGAGATAAATATGTATGCATACCTATGTAACTCTTATTCAACTACCCCTAAACTGTTTTATTTGAATAAGCCTACATACAGAAGTAATGAAAACTATGTTCAAAAGCTATGTTTAAATGCAAACATAAGAGATTAATGTTTGTTATTTGTTTAAAAAAAAACAGCCATTACACATGTTTAATGTGCTTCCACCAAATAACAATGTTCATACTATCATTGTATGTTACCACTACAAGCGGGAACCACAGAGCCACTGTCTTACCTGTTAGTGAGCTGGAGGAAGTCCTTTAATGACAGAGCTGCAATCTAATTACTACGTCTGGGTTCCTGACAGACAGACTGGTGTTGGTTTACTGACTGCAATTTAGTCAGTGGTCCACTGTTTTACTGACTGCAACTTAGTCAGTGGTCCACTGTTGGCTGTATTTTCAGTGAGTTATTGATGCCTCCATTAGCATTAAGACCCCTCTGCCCATGTGTCCAGATGCAATGTGGGCAGTGTTATGCAATTACAAATGCCCTTACAATATGTGTGTATGTTTTGCAGATGTGATGCTCAATTTGCTAAAGTTATATTATATGTGAGGTGTAGCTAATGGCAATTTATTATCTCTGGACAATTAAGTTCTAGAAAAGCAGTATGGTGTGTGTGAACTCCCTTTTCTCTCTCTAGGCGGCGACATCCCCCCTCAGGCCACACTGGTGTTTAACGTCCTAATGGTGGACTTACACAACGCCAAGGATGACATCATAGTGGATAGCCAGGTGGTCCCAGAGTCGTGCACGCGCAAATCTATTACAGGGGACTACATCCGATACCATTACAACGGCACCTTCCTGAACGGAGTCACCTTTGACACAAGGTGAGCTGTGTCCGCTTCTCAGGGTAGAAGTTCCATAACGACAACTCTAGGATATTATTACTCTCAATCCACCCCTTAAATGTTCCCGGGATCTGTGGTTAGAGCACTGAGGCCTATACCAAGGACAACTAAAAGTAATATGGTGGAAGCCTACTTGGTGTTTGCTTTAACATGTCCAGTTTTTTCTAATATCAGTGCAGAAGAAATTGAATTTTAGACTATTCGAGATAAACCCATGCTAAAAACATTAAGGTTCAAAGATTAACACAATTTAGCCTGGCACTTAGCTTGACACTTTACTGTACATTGTATTTTCATGTTGTACACAAAGAGAATGTTATTTGACTGCACACAGAGGAAAGCCCGACACAAATGTAGTCATAAATGTTATAATTTGGGGAGTCCTATTGACTACTAGTCAATATTGAGATGTCAATCATTTTATTTGGCAACATTCTGAAATATTTGTGGGCAAAATATGGCACCATTGTATCATAAAACTCAAGAAGCTTTGAAGCATTTCTAAAGGCTTTACGGCTGCTTGCTATACTGAATCCGTCCCTCTTTCTTACTCCATTGCGAAGTTACCAGAGGAACAACACTTACAACACCTACATTGGGATGGGCTATGTGATCTCTGGCATGGACAAGGGTCTGCACGGGGTGTGCATTGGGGAGAGGAGGAGGGTCACTGTGCCCCCCCACATGGCCTATGGAGAGCAGGGAGCAGGTAAGAGGCTGGGGGAAAGTAACTGTATACAGTATACCATCCCCGTCTAAACCTCATTAACCGTATCCCTCTGCTGCAGTTTGACGTGCAATCGCTGTTAACTTAACAGATGCAATATAGTTTATCTTGGTGTGGGTGACTGACTGACTGACTGACTGACTCTGGTCATCTAGGGAAGGATATCCCAGGCTCGGCTGTGCTGGTCTTTGACATCCACATCATCGACTTCCACAACCCCAAGGACCAGGTGGAGATCCAGGTCATGCACAAGCCTGAGGTGTGCAACGAGACCAGCGATGTCGATGACCTCATCCACTACCACTACAACTGCTCTCTGCTGGACGGGACCCGCCTCTTCTCCTCGTGAGTACAACGTCAACCTGTCTGGACGACCTTATGAGGATACTGATGTGCTTTAAAGCTCATATCAGCATCTACAAAATTAAAATATTGGCGTACATAAGAACCCCTAGTATTGCTCTTTACCTATTTTCTGCTCTCTTTCTCTGAATCTCTGTTTCCAGGCTCTAGCTGTTTTGTTTTTTTATCAGTTTCTTTCAAAATGATGCCTCATATTATTCATACGCATAAAAGCATTCAAGCCAACAATTTGAGCTAAACAAAACGAAACAGAATGGCATGGTGACGTATGATGTAAGGTAGCCTACAACTAATCTCTTCCTCCGTTAAAGTCCAACCACGCCGCCGATTTTTCTCCCAACTCTGATCGTGCGGATCGTCCAGCGCTGAATAGATTAATGCGCAAGGCATGGCGCTGTGGAGTCTCACATGGGCCGTCGCATTGTTGGTCACCACCGGCTATGTGGCGTAATTGGTTACCAGCAGCTATTACACGGTGATGTGGTGTAATCCTTACCAGTGGTGTTTGTCTCCCTCTGTCCTCAGAGGTGACTATGACAACCTGCAGGACACGGTGCTGGGGGCGGACAAAGTCATTGACGGGCTGGACGTAGGTCTGAGGGGCATGTGTGTGGGCGAGAAGAGGGTGGTTGTCGTACCACCCCACCTGGGTCACGGAGAGAAAGGGGGTGAGAGACCTGTCACAGGGGCACCAAACGATACACCTTTATTGATGCCCTTAGGGGCAGGAACATACGAGTTCAAATATAGACAAATATAAACATTTTCCACATACGTGCAACATTTGTATGTATACACGCACGCATGCACGCACGCACATCCTCAATACTGACCCTCCTTTATTCACCTTTCACCCTCTCCTTCAGCCTCTGGTGTTCCGGGCAGTGCCGTACTGCACTTTGAGCTAGAGCTGTTGAACCTGCAGAAGGGAGTACCAGAGGGATATTTGTTTGTGTGGGTGAAGGAGGCCCCTGCAGAGCTCTTCCAGGCCCTGGACATGAACAAGAACGAGGAGGTGCCCCTGGAAGAGGTATGCTAAATACACTACTAAAAATAGGTTTAATGCTCCAACTTAGGGCCGGGTCGATATTATCGAATATCATGACATTTGGAGCATATCGTGATATTGTTCACTTATAGAAAATAGTCTGTAAAGTGCTTAAAACTCCAGATACTGTATGTGGATAACTATAAGGGCAATGTCCTGCTTTTTTCTAGAGGTGAAAACATGTCTCTTTGTTTTATCAGACTCTTTTCAAGACCAGTCAAACACTCCATGCACTGCAATTCAGTCATTTTTGCTCATGCTGTTATGCTCCAACCTACTTAAGCAATGAACAATATCTAGTAATATTGTGAAGAAGGAAATCTGGATATCCCCCAACCCTACATGAGTATTTAGGTGATTGAAGAGTACTGTAAAGAGGAGAGGAATAATCAAACATTGGAACAAACCTGCTTGTCTAATACAGATGGGGCTGTCGCTACTACACTTACTAATAGACTTAAGCTTATATGGTAATCATGGCTATGCATACTACTCTTTAGGAAACAAATTGCTACTGCCAGACATGTCTTTGTTAAAAAACAAACTTCTAAAAGGTGGTGATTCACCATAAATTCTCCTCCTCACACTTCTCCCCTTTCGCTCTCTCAATTTATTTGAACCTTTCCAGTTCGGAGAGTTCATCATGCTCCAGGTGGCCGAGGGTAAAGGTCGTATGAAGCCGGGGATGGACCCCAAGGAGGTCATCGCCGACATGTTTAGGAACCAGGACCGCAACAAAGATGGAGTCATCACAGCTGATGAGCTGAAACTAAAGATGGAAGAGGACAATGAGAACGCTGCGCATGAGGAGTTGTGATGAGGAGCGCACACACACGCACACACACGCACACACACACACGCACACACACGCACACACACGCACACACACACACACACACACGCGTCAGGGATAGAACACATGCCTTAAAACATTCAAAGAGAGACATTTTTTTATGCAGTGAAATATTTAATTCAGTGATACCTTAACAGTTGTGCCATACATTTCACATAGTGGGGAAATAGTTTAACAAAAGTTATGATTTTGTTGCATGATTTGGTCATGTTTGATAGATGTTTCAAAGTGATTGCATTGAAAAGTTGACCTACTGTACCAAACCAGCACCTTAACTGTCCCTGATGTTTACACCAATAAAACAGTTTTTAGAAAAATACACTTGAACTTTTCATTAAGCGGTACAACAGCTAAATAGCCCTTAAACAGAAGCCTCAGAAGGACCTTTGTGAGTTGAAGAAATACAGTACTGTATATATGAACCCTTATTGTACAGGCTTCATGGACAATATTGGGAGTATTGGATACTGACAGTGGTAGTCTCTCTTCAGAGGGACCCAACAAAAGAAGCCTAACCTTTTAATTAACCGATCTTAAAAGGCCATAATCCATAGTGTGTAGAAATACAATCCAAAAAGCAGAAAACATTCCATCTATGTGGCACAGAGAGAGATGCGTACAGGGATAGGCCTACTGCATGACTTTAACATGTTCACCGGGTGGCATTATTCGAACACTATTATGGCAACCTGCATGATTTAAATAATTGGAAAGTTTTAATACCAATATTTTGACTGTGGCTAAAAGTTGTGCCCGACGAACATTCTAATATTTTTGAATATTCTAACATTCAAAAACTTTTTGTTCACATTTTACCCTTTACAAAGTCGTGAAGTTTGTTTTAAGCAAGTGTTTCAAACACACAATACCGTATTGTTTCAGGATGCCTTTGAATAGACATCTTGCTTTATCAAAAAAGTATGTGCAAAATAAAGTGCTTAACCGGATGTTGACGATGATGACGTCACTGGTAATGTAATATGATGTTGTACTGTGTATGAAATCATTGATATTTTTGAATGTACATATTACTAAAGTATAAATTAACACTATCATAGTACTAGCTCAACTGACCCTATGTTAGTAGATGATGTATTTTACTTATTTTTTACAATTTAAATCCTTTTGCTTTCTAGTTCTGCTATGTACTTGTATTTGACTGTAAGCTGCTATCTTATATCTATATCTATCTATATCTATATATATATATATATCTATATATATATATATATATATATATATCTATATATATATATATATATATATATGCATAGTCCCCCTATGGGAATACTTTCTGGTAAGTCAGGTGTGTTCCGTCACGTCTTGTGCAGGCGTAAGAGAGCTGTCAATGTCTAGTATTGATTCTAGGCTTTGCATTTGCCTTTGGAGTTTGCTATTGGTGTCTGTCAGAATGAGGACCAAAGAGGTGTCAATGAAAGTTAAGGAAGTCATTATTAGGCTGAAAAATCAAAACTATCATCAGAAACATAGCCAAAATCTTAGGCTTGCCAAAATCAACAGTTTGGAACATCATTATAAAGAAAAAAAAGCAGAAATCACAAACGGGCTGGTAGGCCAAGGAAGACATCCACAGTAGATGACCAAAGAATGCTCACCATAATTAAGAAAAAGCCCAAAACAACACAGATCAGGAACACTCTCCGGGAGGTAGGCTACCGACGATTCACTGCAAGGTGCAAACCACTAGTTATCCTCAAAAAGGATGGCAGGGTTACCGTTTGCTAAAAAGTACCTAAAAAGCCTGTAGAGGTTAGTAATAGTATGATTTCACATGCAAACTTTTGGAGTGTAGAGCCGAAAGAAGAAAAAATGTACCCTTTAGAAAGTAGGGAGTTTTTTTAGGGCCACAAAGTGGAGAGTTGTTGACTGGCCAAGTCAATCTACAGATGTAAATCATATTGAACATGCATTTCATTTGCTGAAGAGGAGACTTGAGGCAAAACATCCTCAAAACAAACAACAACTGAATATGGCTGCAGTACAGGCCTGGCAGAGCACCACCAAAGAAGATACCCAGCACCTTGATTTCAAATCCAAACTTTTGGACTGTAGAGCCAAAAGAAGAAAAAATGCTTCACTGTCCCATTACTTACTCAGGGTACTGTATGTACACACATGCACGCACAGGACTTTCTGGTTAAATAAATAATATACAGAACTTCAATATTGACCGCAGCTTTGGGGAATATACTTCTCTGCCTTTATAACAACCTTTTTCAGCAGCATGCAAAATGAAAATAAAAGTCTATTTATCAGATATTGGGCTTATCCAGAGCATTTAAAGCCAAATTTACTTCATGTAAAAATAATATGAAATATCATGAAATGTGTTCAATTGTAATTACCTACATTTACATTTCTAAAGAGAATTAACTGAAACCTTCCATCAAACCAATCATTTCTCCACTTTAAAAACTCAACACGAATCATTAATAAGCTATACTGTAGGCCTACTGTTTATTAAAAGCACTAAACGTGCAAAGGAGTGTTGCATATTGCATTTCATATTGCGCAATCAAATACATCATTGCTACGTATCACTGATGATATGCAGGTGGGCATACGCAAAATCCACCAAAACGAAGGTGGATATATAGCATATACTTGGGTATCTCCTTGACTGCACCACTAGTTAAAGACATGATTTGGCTTAATCACATTCCCTTAGAATGAAACAAGGATTTGAAGTTAACCGTCCAATTAAAAATATATATACAGTACCAGTCAAAGGTTTGCACACACCTTCACATTCAATGGTTTTTCTTTATTTTTATTATTTTCTACATTGTAGATTAATATTGAAGACATAACTATGAAGGAACACATATGGAATGATGTAGTAAACAAAAAAGTGTTAAACAAACCAGAATATGGTTTATATTTTAGATTCTTCAAAGCACTCTTGGCAAGGTGTGTCCAAACTTTTGACTGGTACTGTATATCCAAATGGAAGAAGAAACGGAGCACCTCTGTGAATACATACTAAACCTGGCAGTGTCTTCACTGTTTAGAAAAATGGCAGCCGTATGAGGTTATATCGATGTGACATAGACTAGACGTCTGAGGTTTTTCTGTTGCATCTTGAGTGTGTGAGGGGTGTTCTTATCCCCATTGAAGACGCAGTCAGTCTTTTGAGACACTGCCCAAACATACTGTACATTACATAGTTCTCCTCAAACAGGGTTTGAGATGATTTGTAGCACCGATCGACCACATACATGGAACAAGGGGTTTCAAAATCTCTAAAATCAGTCTTGAATTTGTTTTTGAGGTACCTATGGGTTGCAATGGTGATCCAGCAGGCATCTGTGCGTGAGGAATTGTTCACATCTTCTCTGTGATGGGAGTCCATCATCGTGGGGTTGCCTGACGCCCATGCAAACAGAAAGTGACCCAACCCAGCTTTGGCCCACTATGACACCACTTCCTTCCTGTCCGTGGTGATGTAGTCAAGGACAGCATTGGGAACGTCCATGGTCTCGTCCTTCATAACGACAATGTCGTAAGAGTTGACGTAGGACTCTTTCCTCTCCTCTACCTGATGAAAAAGCAGATAACTATCAATATCCATCTCACAATATAGGGGCTAAAACCATCTAATATCCATTGCTGCATTGAATACAGGTGAGCAACTCACACCAGATTCAACATACGGTTTCACAAACTACAACTAAGCGCAATGTCCACTTTAAAATATGTATGTATATTGTGTGTATATTGTATGTATATTGTGTGTAAAATTTGCAATTACACACACATGCGGACACACAAATATGATGACACACATATATGATGACATGGAGAGCATAAACCCAAGTGTGCTTTCAAACTTGAGGTTCATTATTATTTTTTCTCTTCAATAACTCACATCACCTTCCAGCTTTACTGTCACAGTCATTAGAATAAATACAAAGATACCTTTAGTTACTCATTTCCACTGGTTTCTCACCTGGTCGTTGAGGAAGCCGATAGTGAGGATGTGGTCTGTGTGGGCCACCCCGTCAGCCATGGTCAGGTCTCCCAGAGAGTCCCCCAGCAGCAGCACGTTGGGCCGGTCCTGCAGCTCCCTGAAGTGGGCCGCGTGGATCAGAGCGCCCTCCCGCTTGTTGAATGTGTGTATCAGCTGGCCTTTAAACGCCCTCAGTAAACCCTGGGGGAAGACAGGGGTGGCAGAGAGAGGCTCCAACTGAAATACAAGCAAAACCATGAACCATGCCCATGCCATCCCAGGTTTGATTCCTGGGTCCAACATCTCTGTACAGCTCCCTCTACACCTATTTCTTCTCCTTCTGCCTGTCTAAATAAATGTACAAATATGAATCTCTTGTCCTTAAATGCAGGTAATGTATTGGTAGAACAATGTTGGTTACACACAGTCAAGCTGGTCTATGATAGCAGTTTTTTCATGGACACAGAAAAAGCCTATTACTGGACTGGAGAACACTTTCAATAGAGATTCTCCATTGAACTTTGGTCTTTAGTCCATGACTAGGCTTAATCTGGGTCCGGGAAACCAGCCCCATGGAATTCTAATCTGTAAAGGAACATACAAGAGAATGTGAATATTGTACATGGGGCTAGGTCTAGGATTTAGCCATTGGGAAGCCAACTCACACTCTGGTCGAAGTCCATATAGTTGGAGATGACGTGAACGTTTGGGTGGAAGACCTGGTTCTGTCTAATCACCTCCTCCAGGATGTCCCCTACCCCAGCAGAGAAGATCAACAGAGGAACCTGCTGATCCTGCAGCCTGTCGAAGAACACCTTGTAGCCCTCCCTAAAGACAAGGACAACGTAAGTAGATTGGGGTAGGGTTACTCACTGAATTCAAAACCATAGCATTAGATGTATAATGGCACACCATCATGACAGCTTACACTAGTACAATGTCATCCCACACTAATTCAAGGGAATGGGTTTTGTAGTATCATATCATCAGGTATCATTCGTCACATATCACGATAGTGGCAGATTAAATATTGAATATTTTGAAATATTTCAGGTAAAAACATATATATATTCCGCTCTTAAGGCTGACCATTCTTTGTAGGCAGGTTCTGTAGTGATCTGACCTGAGGATGGCGCTGGACTCCTTCACTGCCTGGGCTAGTAAGTCCCTCCTGATCTTCTGGTGGATCAGCAACTCATGGACTTTGGTCCACCTGTAGAGACAAGCATAGGATACTAAACTACAAAGCTGTGTATGTGCCACCTAAGCAGAGAGAATATATATTGTAACTTATATATAACTGTGTAATGATGATTTTCGGACGTTGAAAATACATGGTCAGTGCATATTTCCACATGAGAGCAACGAAGTTGAATCAAGACGGTTTAATTCAGATCGATCTGGGCTCACAATGGAAGATACATGGTCAATGTATATTTCCCATCAGAGAGCAACGAAATGGGGGTTTCGCTCCTATTTATACAGAAAGACAACAACTCTCTGTAAGCCCCCCCCCCCATACCTTATATAGCATGGTGCCAGTAAGTCTGGAGGTTGGGGAACCTTTAGGCTATGTTCCACACCTGGTTAGTATTACAAGAGAGTCGTTAAATAGTTTGCCACCAACTAAAATTCATCCTAACAAACTGTAAATGTATGGTAAATGGTAAATGTAACTTTCATATTATTGATGGATAATAGCTCAGGATCATTATAAGATGACATAATACATTATAATGCATTCAAACATGCTTATAACAAGTATTTAATGAGCTTTAAACACATTAGAACTGCATGCTCTAAGTGTTCCTTGTTACTTTCTACCAAGATGCATGATGTGAGGACCAAACAGGGGCTACTGCGGTTGGATAACAGGTACTACTAGTAATAACAAACACATTTGCTCATTCAAGCAGGAGAAAAAGGAGTACTACCAAGTTGGCACTGCCAGTCTGCCAGCCACTCACCATTCAACCATTAAGGGTAGCTTCTCCTCGACGGTACGGCCTGCGTCAATCTCTATGGGGTAGTACGTGTTCAACAGCTCCCTCATCTACAGAGAGAAAATAGGAGATAGTGAAAGGAGTGTGTGAGACTGTGAGACAGTCAGTCAGTCAGACACACAGACACACACACAGACAGACACACAAACTCTATGCATTAATAGGTCCTATTGAGATTGATAATCTCTGCAAGGGCTCCCTTGCAAAAGAGATGACTGAGAACAACAGTAGATATACCCCACCATACTCTTCCTGTGTCATTAGTGTGCTAGATACTCAAACCAGAATAAGCACTTCATTCTAGTCCTTTTGAGATTGAGTGACTGTACTCACCTTCTTCTTACAGTCGTCATTGATGAGAAGGTTGTTATTCAGAATATCTGTAAATTGGAAGGACAGCTTTATAGGACAATAGTCAGTGTAATTTTGAATAATGATAACCTTTGTTGGTCCTTTAATGTTGTGACTCTGACCCAAGCCTTGATGACTGTGACCTGTGTACTCACTATGAGTGGTGGGGCATCTCGTCCCGTTGTGGGCGAATCTGGTGAGGGTCATGTCAAAGTCAGAGATCACCTGTAGGGACAGTGCTTTGTTCAGAATCCTTGCTTCAGGTATTACACACAATATGGTCCAATTTGGGCTAATAAAATGCTATTTTGGAGGGGAGAACATAATTCTCCTAATGAATACTAGCTATGATTACTGCACCGCATACCCAATACCCATTGTTTCAGTGACTGTTAACTTGCCCTATCCCCTTGTATTGGTCATAAACTATGTTGTTTTACTCTGTACCTTAAACAGAACCCTCGAAAATGTGGTACATTCAATATGATTCATATTCAGAGTCATGGCGGTTATGGCAATTACCTGAAGGGTGCCAGGCCCGGCACGTTGCATGGCCTGGATGGTCTCCTCCACTCTTCTTCGGTCCCTCATCAGCACTGAGGACTTTGCCAGCTCTGGGATCTGTAAAGGGAAGAGCACAGGGTCACCTTCAGAAACAGACAGACCTCCACATAAACAGCGAGAGTCTCAGGTAGGGGTGGGGGATGGAAGGAGGTCAAGGAAAGGGTTGTCTGGTCTAGAGTAAGTAGGCTATGATGTAAGGCTTTACACACAAAAGATGTACAAAATATTAGCCTACTGTAATGAAGCTTCACAAAACGTTATCAATGACATTCATATCAATAAAGTTGCATCTTGATAAAGGCTTTGTGGTGTGGGTGATAATATAAGTTGCTGTACTTAAATTCTAATGAACAGAATCAATTAGTGAGGCTAAATATTTCTAAGGAGGGTGGAAATATTTTCATATCCCAACGCAGAGGGTACTAGACCATTCTGAATTGCAATGTTTCAAGAACCATATCCTGTTCTCACACCATCACATCACAAACATTTTTACAGCCTGAATATCCCAAGCATGCACTATTGCTATTTAACTGCAGGGGGTGCAAAGGACCAACCTAGGACAAAGCTAAGCCTTGCACCAAACTGAGAACCAAATGATCAGTCTGGTCCAAGGCAAATAACACACTGTGGTTAGTTCGGTTGTTAGTTGTTACATCCACCATCACTCTAAACCCAAGTTACTCATGCATCATTCTAAACTACATGCAGAGTTGATTGCCCTAATTCATTTATCAACGACAGAACCCTTTCTGTAGTCGACTAGGTTTACAGAACATTCTTCTTTTATTAGGAGGGATTTCCTACTGTACCAAGACAAAGCACTAAAACACCATTACTTATATAGGAGAGAGGGTAATACAGTTCTTCCAAATCTGGGTAGCTTCATCGGATTTATCAATTTAATTGACCCCTTGTTGGCTTGACTAATTGCCCCCTTTCAAAACATATTGTTAATCACTAATAATATGCATATTCTTAATTCCTTGAAAGGACAAAGACTGACACCAAAAGACAGACAAGGACATGCAGCTATTGTATATCAGATCAGGTGGATTTGGATTAATTAACTCTAAAGGAAGGCATGGAGAAATCAGTAGACGAGGTTGGGAGGATTCGACAGAACAGAAAGCCATCTGACCTCATACTTTGTCAGCTGGTGCCAGATTGCTAGGGCAGTCCGCACCGGCATATATATCCAGGGGATGTGGTATATCTGGGTATAGAACCGGGGAGAGAAGATTAACTTGGATTACCAGCGAAGGAGAAAGACCTATAGCACCCAGTTCCTGAAGTTGCACAGCAGAGGAAAAACAGAATTCTTAGGATATACTTCAGTATATATATATAGTTCATTATCCTGTAAATTGTGAATAAACTAGGATAGTAAGACAACAGAGCAGAATGCTTTGACCACCAAGTCCTTGAGACATACATTTGTGTGTGTGTGTGTGTGTGTGTGTATGTGTGTGTACATTTGGAGAATAGCTGTGATTTAACATGTAGGTTTAAATAGGGAATTGTATTCGGCGGTTAGTGTGCCCCTGGAATAGTAGCTAGTGTGCCCCTGGACCAATTGCCTGAAGGTGTGAAATATGACCATATCAAGTTAAATGTGTTGAGATTATTTATATCTGAAATACATTGCGGCATTATTGCGTTGTGTTCATTCAAATTCGAAATAATCTGGTACATAAACAACCGTAGCTAGCTAACCAACATTGCATGCTAAGACTGTATTGCTGAAAAGCTAACTAGCTAAGCAAGATGTTTCTCCATAGAAATAGATCGGTTTCTCTCTGGGTAAGCTAAATGAGTGAAACCTATCATTTCCCCTGTCTTTTATTGTAACAATAGGGTTGGCCAGCAATAGAATCACAATAGCTAGCTATGTATTCATTTGACTGCATGGATGCCAAACTCCTGACTAATTCAGCTGGCAGATTAAGACCAATGAATGAATAGAAATATGTATCCCTAGCTGTCAGGAAAGGCTAAAAGCTAGCAAAACACTCACCATTTTTAGGCGTATAAGAGAAACAAGTGGCTAAAATAGAGAATAGATATGCCTCTGCAAGACATGAAAGAAAGGCTGCGATAGATAACGATGATGTATCTATCTTGCAGTAGACGTGCCAATTAGATGTTGTTAGCAACAGCTTGGTAGCCAATGTTTACATTTAACAGGGGAACATTGTTGCACTTGCAACACTCCTACTTGAGCAAAAAATAACTGAAGTCTGTGGTTCCGGGGGCACTTTTTGTTCCTATATGATGCAAATGGTGTACTGTTGAATAACTGTATTTGGCAAAAAAAAAACTGAAAAAAATATAGCTCTATAGAAATAATTTATTTTAAAAAACTCTTTCTATGTGTAAGACATCTCTCTCTGTCCATGCATGTTTCCATGGTAAATCTATGACTGCTTTGCATCCACAGAGAATTGGACATGCCATTGTGATGTATAAATACATAGAAACTCTAGAACTGGAACTCAACAGACTTGTCTCTATCATATCAAACATTTCACAAACAACAAATTGTCTGATGAGCACATATTGGAGGAGTCTACCAAATCTTCAACTTGAATTTCAAAAGTGCAACATGGACAAGACTATGAGTGCCATGCCCTGCAACATTTTAAATGAGCTACGCTTGGAAGGGAAACTCTGTGATGTGGTCATCAAAGTCGAGGGAGTTGTGTTTAGCGCCCACAAAAATATCCTATGTGGATGCAGCTCGTATTTCCGGTAAGGCCTACATGATAATTCATCATTAATCATGTTGATAATGAGTAGGCCTAGTAATTACTTCCTGATAACACATGTACATTTAATTCTATTTAATATATATGAGGATCAGTGACTAGTTGTCTAATTCCCTAGAATTTTTCCATGAAACCATTTAGCCTAACCATAGAAGAGAAAGCACTAACTATTCAGCACTCAATTAGTTGTTTGTATATTTTCCTCTCCACACAGTGCTCTGTTCACCAGCGTCTGGAACAACTCAGAGAAGCATGTGTACACAATCCCTGGTATCTCCCCAGAGATGATGGAGATTATCATTGAGTACGCCTACACACGATCTCTCCCAGTCACAGCAGACAATGTAGAGCTGCTCCTGGAAGCAGCTGACCAGTTCTGCATCCTGGGTATTGTGCAGGCTTGCTGTGACTTCCTAGAGAGCCAGCTGTGTCTGGAGAACTGCATCGGCATCTGCAAGTTTGCAGAATTCTACTCTTGCACCGAGCTGCGGCGAAAGGCATTTTTCTTCATCCTTCATCACTTTGAAGAGATCATTGGCGCCTCTCAGGAGTTCCTGGAGCTGTCATTGGCCCAGCTCTGCGACTTCATTGAGAAGGACAACCTGAATGTGAGACAGGAGGACGTTGTGTTTGAGGCCATCCTTCGGTGGATCAACCATGCTCCTTCCAGACGCAAGCACTCAATCGCTGTGCTGTTGCCCAAGGTGATGGTCTTCTTAGTCAAACGGTCACGGTCATATCTAGGTGATACAAGCTTGTAGTGATAGATCAAAGATCGTCAACCTCTTGTTCCTGTACAATTGTTGGGTATTACTGGTCAGAGAGACCACAAATACAAGAGCATGATGTAAGACAAATCTTCGAGGCTATCTGGATCACTTTGACAAGTGTTCCACAGAAACCGTTTTGTAATAAACCTTTCTGTGTCTATCTGACTAGGTGCGAATGGCCTTGATGAACCCAGACTACTTCATTAACAAAGTGAAGACCAACTCACTGGTGAAGGATAGCCATGAGTGTAAACCCATCATCCTCAAAGCCCTGAAGGCCTTGTACGAACTCAACATGAATGGGCCCTCCAACTTCAATAACCCACTGTCCCGCCCTCGTCTGCCCTGCACCATCCTATTGGCTATTGGGGGCTGGAGTGAAGGCAGCCCAACCAATGCCATCGAGGCGTATGACACGAGGGCCGACCGTTGGGTTAAGGTGGCACAGGAGGAGGGCCCCCGGGCTTACCATGGTGCTGCGTACCTCAATGGCTTTGTCTACTGCATTGGCGGTTTTGACAATGTAGACTACTTCAACAACGTACGCAAGTTCAACCCCATCACACGTACCTGGCACCAGGTGGCGCCCATGCACTCACGGCGATGCTATGTCAGTGTGACAGTGCTGGATGGCCACATTTACGCCGTAGGTGGCTTTGATGGCTATGGGCGCCTCAACACTGCAGAGCGCTATGAGCCAGAGACAAACCAGTGGACCCTCATAGCTTCAATGCACGAGAAGAGGAGTGACTCCAGTGCTGCCACACTTTATGACAAGGTTAGGCAAGAGCTAAAGGCTGAGACACATAAGTACATGCCTTATTATACTGAAAACTAATTCTACAAGTCTTAAGCTGTGTGACCATTCAAGTTGAATCACCTGTTCCTAAGAAACATGCTAAGGACAAAGGTACACTCATGTAGATAAGTAGGGGTGTGAATCATCTGGGCTTATCTGGCATTCAGGTCTACATCTGTGGAGGCTTCAGTGGGAACGAGTGCTTGTTCAACGCAGAGAGCTACTGTCCAAAGACCAACCAGTGGACCCTGATTGCTCCCATGAGAAGTCGACGCAGTGGTGTCGGTGTCATTGCTTTCCACAACCAGCTCTATGCGGTAAGTAAGGCCTACATTCAACACCAGTTGGGTCAAGTCAGAGCAGTACATGTGTTTAATACCCTGGCTACTGTCCCTTTAAGAAAGGGCCACCCTTGGAATGTGATTTATGGTTTGGTCCCTATAATCAAAGTACATCAGTCATTCCCAGATGTCACAGGGAAAGCTTAATTCAAAATTTTAAAAAGGGACAATAGAAAATGCACTTGAAGCATTGAGATGATGACCTTGGTGAGGATGGCGCATGGTTCTTCACCGATTGCAGTGGAAAACTCTACCTCTTGAACAGATGGATGCATTTATAAGACAATCACCTCAATATTGTAAAAGTCAGTTACATTTGGAAGGAGAGGCTTTCTTTAGTCAGGCATTACATTTTATCATTCATTGTCGCTATGTACAATGCATTTACTGACCTTTTTAACATTTAAAGAGATGTTGGGTGAATTAAGATTTATTATATCATGCTGTTAATTATTTGACTAATAGTTATCATTTGTTTTAAAACAAATTAAATTAATTTGGCGTCACTCACATGGTTAATTAACTATTTTGCTAAAATTTGCTTTCATACCCAACCAACCAACCAGCTTAGTGTTTCCTCTTATAGGTTGGTGGTTTTGACGGTGCCAACCGACTGAAGACTGCCGAGGTCTACAACCCCCTGATCAACAGCTGGCGGACCTTGCCCACTATGTTCAACCCACGCAGCAACTTTGGCATGGAGGTGGTGGACGACCTGCTCTTCGTGGTGGGGGGTTTCAACGGTTTGAGCACCACCACCAACGTGGAGTGCTATGACGAAAAGGCAGATGAGTGGTATGACGCCCACGACATGGCGACATTCCGAAGTGCCCTCAGCTGCTGTGTGGTGCACGACCTGCCCAACGTGGCACAGTACGCTGTCCCCCGCGACACCCCACTGTCTCACCCAGAAGGAGTGAAGACAGCCCTCAGCTGCAAACTGTCTGCATGACCAACCCTAATGTACCTTCCTCCTAGGTCTCCTTCAAAAGTACATTCTCTTGATAATAACTTTTGGATTTGGAAAAAAAACAAAGATTTAACTAATTTTAGCCACATGACGCTCAGGATATAATACTTATTAAATGGTTTTGATGTAAAACATCAGATTTGGGTTGTAGAATATCATGCATCACACGGTTTGTTTTTACAGATGACATCAGGTATAGTTATAGTCATGAAATATATTTTTATTGCAAATGATTGTATACTCAGAGTTTGTTGTGCTTTACAGCAAATACACAGAAATCAAAATGTCTTTACACTTTCAAACTAGGCCTACTGTACAAGAGTGAATGCAATGGGAATGAATATCTACAGTAGACACAAATCCTCTCTCTGTATTTATGTGAGAGGAACAACTATTATATCAATAAAGAAGGATTGACTGCTTTGGACTTGGTAACCAACTCACCAAGACAATGAAATTCCAGTATTGAATCAAAGCATCATAACAATCAGTACAGATGTTTACCCCCTTCTGGTTCACTCAAATCTAAGCAACTATTCAAGATGTGCATGGTTTCACATGGACAGTATGATCTGAATCAACAGCATTGTTAACTTATTTACATCAAAATGATTGTGAGGTACTGTAATCAAAATGGTGTTGAGGAATGTATCGCATTGCACCAGACAACCGGTGACAATGGTTTTACAGAGCTTAATAAATCTCACAAGATACACAGCCACAGTATACCTCAATAAGCACAGGAAATACACAAAATTAACTGAACATTGTCACAAAGCACTGATTGAGTTTAGACCAGAGTTTAGAGTTTTTTCAGAGTGACCGAATCAATGTTAAACACCATTTCCGGAACATACAAGTTACAAAGCTACCAGAAAAATCTTCTCTGCACACAATACCAAAGCAAAGATAGGTGGTAAGCACACAAATGGAATGCTAATAAAGGTTTCATCACAACTGTAAGAAATGAGAAAACAAAACACTGTGGCTTGAGTTTGAGTTGAATGGAAAGAACTGCTCATTGAATACCAGCATAGGACAGTTTCTAATATGTGTCATGAAAATTCCTGTACATTTAGTAGGGTATGGTATGTTTCATACCATAGATCTGGTTCCAGATCTACTGTATTGGCCAACCCTGTCGTTGTCATGGCAACCATCTGGGTGCAGCGGTAGTCAAAAGAGTAGTGTAAAGAACATACAGACTTAGGACTAGGCTGGGTGTTACTCCAGGAGCTGTGATGTGCCTTCCCCTGAGATAGTGGGGCCATATAGTTATAACTGAATGAGGAATTCATGAAATTCTAATTAAGTGGGGATACAATTCTATTTGTGCACAAAAATGTTTTGAGGATTATGCTTTGCGGGCCTTATGCTGGAATGTAAGCTAAACTGGCCAGTTCGGTTCACAAGCAAAGCAAATGTATGCCTATTCAAGAGTTGTCAAGTTAGATTGAGAATGTTACAATATAGGAATGTTATGCCTGACAGGGTGGATCCATTGATTCATAAGAACATATTCATATGAAATTACTGTAAATATGAGTGCACGTTACAGAGGAAAAAGGAGAGAAATTTTCAAATTGAGTGCTTTTTAGTTCTCTCCTCTTCTCTATAGTGCAGATTGAAACAACAAACAAATATTTGATGTGTTATTAATCCCTTTTCAACATTCACATTCAATTAGACATATTATCATACGAAACATTATGAGATGTAAATAGTGCAAAACAAAGAGATGAAGCAAGAGAAGGGAGTCATAACAAAGCTTTGTTCTCTACAGTGTAAGAAATGTAGATTAAGACTGGGCTAAATCTTAGCTCATTGTCTTAAGCACATTTTCACCTCATCTGTTGTCTGGGCTAAAGCTACAATGACTACATACACCACCGGCATGTTCTTCTCAACTGCATAAAGGTGGTCATGGAGGCCATCATAGTGGCAAATGGAATGTCAGTTTATGTTATTTATAAACTCAATTTGGAAAATCTAGATTCTGCAACTCCATGTACTGACAGAGGCTTAAGATAAGGCAAATTCTAAGTAAGGCCAAAAGCAAATTGTATCATTCTGGAAAGGATACATGGTTAAATTACATAAATATGTCTTCTTTTTTTTACAAGATGTACCATTGTCTGGTCTATACATAATTAAATACACATTGTCTCATCTCCCACTCCCTCTCTTTTAAACCTGAGCCAGTTCAATCCCTCACCGACACAATTGTAAGACTTTATATGAAGCAAAATGAACAAACCGAATATTCAGCAGGACAGTGCTAGCAATGAACGCCAAATGCTGCCCAGAGACGATGGGAGTATAACTCAGCACTCGATCTGTGACTGCAGCTGCCTGCGCAGGGTGAGTGTGCGACGGTGCAGCTGCTGCATCTGTTGCATGCGGTCCCGCTGCCGCGCCAGGTTCTGAGGCATGGGGTAGCGCTGGCAGCCGTAGAGGAAGCGGTAAGGGATGCGCACGTGGCAGGCGGTGGCGCGGCAGCGTGGCTGGGGCATGGGCGGCAGCAGCATCCAACGCTTCCTCTCGGCGCAGTAGCGGTACGCCTCCTTACGGTACTGCTTGTCCACGTCGTCGCTGTTCTTCCAGCCGCCGATGATGAAGACGTCCTCGCCCAGGTAGCAGATGGCGGCGCCCTCGATGCTGGTCACCTCCGGCGGCAGGCTCTCCAGGATGTCGTCGGAGATGCGGGCGCTGATCTTCTGCCGCGCCTCCTCGTCCTGCACCGGGTAGCTTTTGGGGCAGCAGGAGGCGGTGTGGTAGAAGTTGGTGGGTGCCACGGCCATCTGGAAGAGACAGTAATTGTCGATCAGCGGTAGGGAGTCCACTTCTTGCCACTGGCGGCTCTCTGTGTCGTAGCGCGTGGTGACCGTCTTCAGCCCGTCCTCGTTGTCCGTGTCCACGGGCGTGCGGGCCGTCACGTACATGTAACGGTCTTCCACGCTCACCGCCTTCACGTCGCGCAGGATCTTCGGCGCCGACTCCAAGTTGTGCCACTTGTCCTGCTCCGCTTCGTACACGCTCACGTCCTTGAAGCCCGGGCTGAAGTTGCCGTGGCCGCCGACGCTGTAGAGGATGTTCTTGATGCAGGTGAGGCCGAAGGAGTGCTTGCGCGTGGTCAGGTTGCTCACCTGCTCCCAGGTGTTGCGGTTGGGGTTGTAGCGCTCCACTGTCTTCGCGAAGCCGGGCTCCATGGAGCCCGCCACATAGACGTGGGAGTCTGTGGCCGCGATGGCGTGGCCGTCCAGGTGGTTGTGGATATGCGGCAGGTTGACCCAGCGGTCCTCATACACAAAGTAACCGACACACTCGCTCAGGTAGTCGCCCCCCTCCGACACCCCGCCCACCACCATGATCACGTCCATGTTCTGTCCAAAGCGGGGCTGGAAGGCCGCCATGTAGGAAGCCCAGAACTCCAGGTCAGCGGACTTGAGGTTCTCAAAGCGAATGGCGTGGCCCTCAACCGCCTCAGACACCAGCTGCAGGCAGGCAGCGTTGTTGATCACCAGGGGCTCCTTCTTGACCACCCGCGTCAGGTAGGTGGGCATGATCTGGGGCAGCCTGAGGAGCCGGAACAGCTCCTCAAAGTACTTCTCTCTCTCCTCGCTGTTTCGCTGGACCCATTTAACGATAGCGTCGAAGAGCACCTCTTCAGAGTCCACAGTGATCTCACCGTCGGACAGCCAGTCCCTCACCAGGTGAAAAGGGAGCGTGTAGAACTCCTCGTCCTGGATGACCTTGTGAAAGTTACGTCTGATCATGTCGGCAGCGCGCAGGGCCAGCTGGTCCAGGGTGTACATGTGAGCCAGGCTGTGCACCGCTACACAGTTGGTCAGGCTCAGCTTCTTCTTCAGGAACTCACCACAGAAGTCCTTCAGTTGCACGAGTAGGAACCTGAAACAGTGAACAACACTGAAACATCACACAATCACAGGACACAGCTAATACCCAGAATAACAAAAGGCTATGCGTGACGTTCCAGTTTGACCCAGTGGTGGTTGAATGGTCTATATTTCAAATTATATTATAATTTAGAAAAACAGGGCAGCATTCAATCTCTTAAAATCCCGATCAGTCCATGGAAGCAACGTACATTACAGAGTGGGTTGGGCATGTTGAAACGTCTTCCGGGTTTATTCAGTTTATAAATATCCTTATATGAGAGGTCGCTCACAAATAAAATCAAACATTATTAATAATGAAATGGTGCATGTTATTCAGGCTACGTATGCAATGCAGACAATGATGGATAGAGATAATAAATAAATGGCGTTCAGTTTATGCTGCTGTTTCAAGGTTCGAATTGTGCCGCAGCATAATGACAATTAGGTTACCTGTCAGCAAGTTCCAGTACTTCGTGAACATTGGCAGTGCTGACTCGTATTTCCCCAGTGTACATGAACTGTATAACGCTTTCCACTGTCTCTGGATCGGGCCCTGTTTCAGAACTCCATTCTTTCATGTCCACCCGCCCGGACTGAGACTCGGAAAACTGGCCTCCCAGAAGCGGTGTGAAATAGTCCGTAGCCGCGGCCAGAACCGAACGGTGGGCAGAGAACTCACAACTTTGTACTCTCTCGCTAGCTGTCCCGCTGCTGAAGGCCAAGGTAACGTCGCAGAACAACCCGGTCTTCCTCTGCTCGTTCTGCCGACGAGACAGCTCCGAGCAGTGGGTTGAAGATGTAAACTCCTCGGCCTCCTCCGACTCTCCGTCCCCAGCTAGGGCACTGGGTGTGCTGGTTCCACTGCCACCGCCTCGGTTCGCCTCCTCCGGGTTTGGTGCTGCGGCTGCCATGTCGGCAGAAGTTGGTTTCAATTTCAAAATAATGTTACTTATTAGCTTTGGTAAGCAGTCGCATACAACACAAGTAAACAAACACTCCAATATGGACATGCGTAGTTGATGACAGCGCTCAGTCGGAGTTGTGACGTTGCACCACCAAATGAGGGGTGCGTTCAGAATGAGGAAACGGTGCTCCACCAATTAGCCTACAGTGATATTGTAGATAGATTGAATTGGCTATAGGCATTCAAGACAGGTATTTAAGTATGGTATTTACATTTAGGTAATTAATTCGAATTATTAGGAGTGCAATTAGTGCAAAAACCTGTATAGTCGACTTCAGCTAGTTCGGAATTAAATATATATTCACTCTTCAACCAAATGTCTATGAATAACCATACCTTCACTCTAGAGTCTAGACCATATACCTTCACTCTCATGCCATACTTTGTACATCCATATCCCGGTTATAGCAACATGCAGCAGACACATTTTCCAACATGGAAGGAGATGAGGTCCAATTTGGGGCCACAAGCCGATTGGACAATGTGTGGATACCAGCGCCATAGTTTGATTTGCTACAGCAGGTAAATACAAGGTGCCTTGTAGTGTTTGCATGTGAATGCCTTCGAGACCAACTCCTGGCTTTATTGCCCCAGAGGCTGTGGCTGTCCCAACCGATTATATATACCAGTGGTCCCAGCCTGTCCCTGTCCCAACCAATGATATATACCAGTTGTCCCTGCCTCAACCAATGATATATACACCAGTGATCCCAGTCTGTCCTTGTCCCAACCAATGATATATATCAGTGGTCTCAGCCTGTCCCTGTCCCAACCAATGATATATACCAGTGGTCCCAGTCTGTCCTTGTCCCAACCAATGATATATACCAGTGGTCTCAGCCTGTCCCAACCAATGATATATACCAGTGGTCCCAGTCTGTCCTTGTCCCAACCAATGATACATACCAGTGGTCTCAGCCTGTCCCTGTCACAACCAATGATATATACCAGTGGTCCCAGTCTGTCCTTGTCCCAACCAATGATACATACCAGTGGTCTCAGCCTGTCCCTGTCCCAACCAATGATATATACCAGTGGTCCCTGTCTGTCCTTGTCCCAACCAATTATATATACCATTGGTCAGAGCCCAGAAGCTGTCGCTGTCCCAACCTGTCCCTCCCCCGACCATGATCAGAAGACAACTACTGGCTACACTGCACTAGTTGCGCCGAGGTAGATATGGTACTTGTAAGCTATAACTTCAATAGTCTAATTCCTTCCTATGCATCTTCGAACGCATCAATAACTGGGGAATGACTGGAAGAAAGACAAGTGTCATCAAATGGACAGTGTCATCATCGCTCTGTTCTCTCACGCTCTCAGAATAAGGAAAACAGAGCTGAAGAAAAATAGCTACCAGCTCCACACTACCACCTGTACTACAGGTACAGTACTGTGTCAATAGGAGAGGGGCCTTGTTGGGGTAGGGTGTCAGAGAGAGTGCGGTATCTGAGGGTCTAAGTCAGAGTTCTGTCTCACCTTCACAGGAGTCAAGGGAGGATCGGGCCATGCAGAGGGCAGATGATTGGGTCCATGAGAATAAAGAAAAACTGACTCTCCTTTGCTACATGGGTACACCACAGCCGTGCAGAACGAGTGTGGTAACCAATGACACGACACAACCTTGAACACACAGCATACCTCATGCAGCCCCTCTCTCATTGCATTACTGTCACATAAAGGGGGTTGAATGTTCTCATTGTTCTGTCTGTCCACACAGAACATTCTCCTTGTTGAGGAGGGGAGATGGGACTAGCTCCCTGTTGATCTTGTTTAAATGCATTTTACAATGTAAATCTGTAATTTGGGGATATTTTGGATATTTTCTTCTCCACTTTCACTGGTCATTGGTGAGACGTAGGAGCTGCGTCTAAACGGGGATGAGGCTTTTGACAAAGCCCAGGTATGTGGAGAGAACATCTGCACACTGCATGCATGTCATGGTCAGTTTGCTGTCAATGTGGACTCTCACTCAGGTTGTTGCGTTGTCAGAGGCTGTAGGCCACCCTGGACTCTGTGCTGGAAGAGAGGACAAGAGGAATCGAGGAAAGACACTAGAGAATTTGCCATTTCATTGAACTCTCCAAGACTAGTGTTTCACTGATAGGTAGGAATGCCCCCACCCCCCAAAATTCCATTATACTTCAATATTAGCCACAATGAAAAGTTAACCAAGAAGTTCTTTATTATACTACAATATAACAGTTCTGGGCATATATTAAAAAAACAACAAAGCAGAAACATACCAATTTCACAATTAAATAAAACAGAGCAGAACAAATAGAGAACAAACACAGCAGGCCGTTGCTCTAGCGCAGATGGTTACACAGCATCTAGAGGTGATGATATCTTACATCAGTGTTCGTCACAGAAAGTAAAATCGATCACTGACGGAAGCCACACATCATCAGCAGTAGTGAAGTCGTATGTGCGAATTAGACACTATTCTCTTAGATAAAATACAGAGCCTTCATGGTCCCTCACAAAAGGTGCATTTAAGACTCACAGGGCACATTTATAAAGCATTTAAACCGTCCTACTTTTACAGGGCTTCTCCTATCCTCATTATCCCGATTCATTATAAAACACCACATATTCTTCAAGCACCCCACAGTCTAAATTGTAATGTCTTCAAAGGCTTGAAACCTAAATCAGCAAAAATATTACAGTAGGTGCTAATATTTTAGAAGTAACCATCCTCCAACTATAGAGGGAAGGTTGGGAAAGGCAGTGGCAAAGGGACACTTTGCGAAATTCAGCTAATTAATTCAGATACACCTCCCTATTATATACAGCCACATGATATATTCCATAGTAGCCCATCAAACTTTGGAAAAGGGGGTTCAGGACTGACACTAGATTGAATGTGGATACAACCGACCTAATCCAATCATTTTCTAATTTCACTTTGGTTATGTATGTAATTAAGGGTTTTGAGGGTTAGGGTTTGCAAGTTTACAGCCGACAATCACTTTTCCATTTGCAGGCTTGAGCTAATGTTTAGTGTATTGCTAAGTCAGCAGTGCTTCAACTGCACACCTCCTAGAGGCCTAAAACAGGGGAAGCCTAACTAAACCATGTGTTAATTGTGCTAGTTTAGTACAGTAAGAGACAGATACAGTAAGAGACAGAAAGTAGTTGGAGACGTAGTTGTGCTAGAAGATGAACATAAATCATTGTCATAAGTGAGTATGAGATGAACCAATCAGACTCCACAACACAGGTGACATGGTAAAAATTGTGCTGCTTTTCCCTCCCTTGTACCAGCGAATAGGCGAATCCCCATTGTGCACAGGTGTCAATCCAGTACTAATCAACCTAGTGTGACCACAACTGCAGCTTGCATTGGTTTGGCTCTTTCTTTGTTCACGATTCAATAACTTACATCTCAACCTACTTAAATAACTCGTACAACAAAACAAAAAGTCATGGTTCTCCTTTTTTCAAGTAACCTACAGATAAAAACTAAAACGCTCCCTTCTTCCCATGTCCCTCCACCGAAATCACACTTTCTGGAAACATCCAGCCCAGTTTTCCCAAGGCATTGTGTCGTGAATGAGGGAAGAGAGGGGGGTGAAATGCTGCCCGTCATATTTGGGCAGAGGTGCAGATGACCGTTGTCACGGTTACATGGACATGTGTTCAGGAAGCACGTAAGAGATGTCGTCCCACGGGTGGCGGTACAGGCCCTGTTTTAGCCTCTTCTGGTCCAGGTAGTGGCCTATGGATGGGGAAGGAGAGGGTTAGTTGATGACTGTCTTTCTCAATAACGTTTCTCCCCAATGCTGACAGATCAGATCCCTCCAATGCACTGTCCAGCTGGACAGACCTGTTCAAATGAATTCTTTGCATTCTGATGAGAATGAAGATCAACTATTTCTAAAGTAAGTGATTTGCAGTCTTTCACTTAAATTGTTGGCTTTTCCCAAGCAGATACACCAGTGTCTTTAGTGTCTCATTAAACTCGCCCACCAGCCAGCTCCCTCTCTGTTGAGACATCTGGTTTCCAAGCGCCATAGCTCAGTCATGTGACTCGATATTATGTTACCCAGTAAATCCACTCCCCCTAAGTCCCAAACAGTCCCACACTGGCAGGCCCTATGCACTAGCAATTCAAACTTGGCGACGATGTTAGTGTCTCATTGTTGAGAGAAATCCATCACAGTGACTCCCGATGATCAATGTTGACGTACAGTACTTCTCCAACCAAACGGTACTCACCGATGAAGCCCATACTCCTGCCCAGCACAAAGATCCCGTTCAGTGCACCGATCTCCACAAACTCATCCGCTTCATCTCTATGACAACGAAAATAAAACAGTTACGAGAATGAATACCTGCTCACTCATTACTGTGCTCTCCCCAATATGCTATAGAATTAGAACGAATGGATCAGCAGACAGCCACTGAACTTGTAAGTAGGCATACGAAAGGGGAGGAGTAACCTCCATTAGAGCCACACAATGTATAAGACATCAATTAGAGATTTGCAATTACGTTACTGGAACTAGGATTCTGTCTCTAGAGGGTGTCCTACCGTGTGAATCCGCCACATGTCCTAAGAAGGTCTACAAAGGCCACCCCGATTAATCCGTCCACGTTGAGTATCAGGTTTGGTTTCTGAGAGGGGATGGAATACACCAGACACCAGAGACTGAAATGACCCAATAGTTCTTGTATAAAAAAACCCAGACAAGCCCTATTTCCCACCTGGACCGTGAACACTGACAACAGGACTACACTTTGTGACAATATAGAATTGTTACAACTGGAAGGGTGGGGTACCTTTGAGGTGGTGATCTTCTCCACGTCCAGAGCATAGTCCAGTAGTTGAGTGGAAGGGAAATTCTGCTTAACATAGTCCTTCAGGATCTGCACCCTCATGTCTGGGTTGTTGATCTGAAAGCACAACAGATACCGTTGTGAATTAACATCATTCACCAGTGAGAATATCACTCAATCAACATATTGACATTCAATCAATGTGCATCATTCAATCCATGGCTCATATTAGTGGAGTTAAATTCATATGTATGTAAGATCCAATATCATACATATGACAGATCCTAAAGGTGACACTTCATACTGGCTGTCACTTACCGATTTGACCCTGTGCCCGATGCCCATGATGAGCTTGCCATCCTTTTTCATCTTGTTGACAAACTCCATGGGCAGCAGGCTGCTGTCGAAGGCCTTGCTGAACTGCTTGGCGGCAGCATCCAACGCTCCTCCGAAACGGTCCCCCTGAAAAGACAACAACGCCATTAAACATCTTAAAAGTTCTACAAGGACAGAGAGGTTGTTTTTCAAATGACATTAAAACGTAAGGATATTAAGTGATGTCTCTTAAAACCAATGCAGATTTGGAGGCATGGTAATCTGCAACAAAACACTTGAGAGAGAGAGAGAAAACTTACGATGGTGAGCAGGCCAGATGTCAGACTGGAGATGAGGTCCTTGCCAGCGCGGGCACAGACAATGGTGTTGTGGGCACCAGACACAGCAGGCCCGTGGTCCGCCGTCACCATCAGGCACATCTCAATGAACTGGCAGGCGTACTTAGGTAACCTGGGAAACACCATAGTGGACAACGGTTCAAAAACATTCCTTAGCGCTCTCTCCTTATCCTTTCTCCTATTGAAAACAGACTAAACTCATAGGGGGACATATTATTCATGAGCATGCATAACCAGGCCAGTTAACCCATCAACATTTCCAAGATTCATTTGACACGACAATGAAGTGTTCTTCTCCATAAAGTTGCTGATGAACTGAACAGCGACTGTCGGTAGAAGTGTTTCTATTTGCTCCCTTTTGACTGTGTCTGTTACAAAAGAACAGGGACAGCTTCGATCGGGGCCAAACTGTACCGTAGGCTAGTGGCCAAACTAACTCTCGTCTATAAAGAGGCTGACTCCACTGCCTATAGGCAAGGACCTCTTTTGAAAGGGGCCAGTCTACAGACTTCATTATACAAACCAGTATATAAAGGCCCCTATGATAGGGGTTTAACCTCCCACTCTCTGACCAGTATATAGGGGTTTAAACTCTGACCTGCGTTGGAACCAGAGCAGGCCCAGCACCCCTCCCAGGCCCATCTCCTCCTTGAAGACCTCTGTGATGGGCATGCCAGCGTAGATGAGCTCCTGGCCGCGCTCGTCACAGATGCTGGTCATGAAGGAGGCTGGCTTGCGGATCAGACCAAGCTCCTAAAGGAGACACACAGACAAGAGACAATGAGTGTATATACAATAACAAAGTACTTCTACTTCAGGGAAATTACATGACTGAAATAATCCTGCATTTCCGCCATTGGATTAAGGTAGCTCTCAAAAATGTGAGAGAAAAAAACATTGTGTGAATGTAGATTTAGGCATTAATATAGACAAAGAAAAATGATAAACAAATACTCTCACTACGATGTTCATTAGATTGCTAGACTTTAAGATGGTATTGGTTCCCCTTACCCTGGCCCAGGAGTAATCCATTGGCACTGTTGGGGGAGGCACCTCCTGGGCAGGAACGATGGTTCCATTGGCCACCAGTTCATCATACACGGTCCTGTTGTGTCCCAGAAATAAACAGAACACACGTTATCAACATGCACATTGAGTGACTACAAAGTGCATTGGTTCAATGAAGAGTTGTGGTCCTATTGTGGTTAAAAAAAAGTCTATCTGCAGTGGATCTCTCTCTGTAGGGACTCTCACTTGATGACATCACCCAGTTCGTCGAAGGTCTTGGGTACGAAGGCCCCAGCGTCCCTCAGGGCCTGGTTCTTGGCCACTGCAGTTTCTGAGGCCTGGCTGGCACAGGCTCCAGCATGGCCAAACTGAACCTGAGGGGGCATCAACATGGATCGTTTACAAATCTACAGTACTGTATATCCATCCAGGTTTCATTCCATGTGAAATATACACTCACCGAGCACTATACTAATACTGGGTAGGGCCTCCCTTTGCTCTCAAAACAGCCTAAATTCTTTGTGACATTGATTCCACAAGATGTTGGAAACATTCCTTCGAGATTCTGGTCCATGTATGGTAAATCTAAAGACAATATAAGGGTTGTAATCCCACACCTAGGGGAAAAGGTCACAAGGACACCAGATGGTCCTGGAACATCTCAGAAGGGGTGAGATCAGATAAGTGGGGGTTGACTAGAGGGTATGAACACAATGGAGTACAATAGATCAAAGCTGCAGAAACAGGATAGATGAGTAATAAACACAGTTGTAAACAGCCAGGACAGATGGCTTTTGTAAACAGCCTAGGTCAATTGATCTCTCCACAGACTGACAAACGCCACGTCAGGTGGGAGTAGCCCCTGGATGATGAAATGTAGTTCTTAAATATCATTGGTGTAAGTAGACAGGAATTTGAATGAAGGGCGTTGACCTGTGTGATGTTTATAAAAGGACAGGTAACGGAAGTGAAAGGGGTTCAACTTTGCAAACCTGACCCGGCTTCTTTCTCTGTGAATAAAGTCTCTGAATGAATCAACAGCTCTGGTTAACGGTATGTTATTTCAAAATACCATTACTTAAATTCTACTACACATGATGACATGATTGCATCACGCAATTTCTGCAGGTTTTTCAGGTGCACCTTCAAGCTGTAAATCTCCCGTTCTACCACATCCCAAAGGTGTTCTATTGGATTCAGATCCGGTGACTGGGAAGGCCACTGAAGAACACTGAACTCATTGTCATGTTCATGGAACCAGATTGAGGCGACTTTTGCTTTGTGACAAGGTGCATTATCATGCTGGAATTTGCCATTAGAAATTGGGTAAATTGTGGCCATGAAGGGATGCACATGGTCAGCAACAATATTCAAATAGGCTGTGGCATTCAAGCGATGATTGATTGGTAACGGGCCCAAAGTGTGCCAAGAAAACATTCCCCACACCATTACACCACCTCCACCATGAGAAGGTGTACAGGTGTTCCTAATAACGTGCTCGGTGAGTGTATATACCCATTGATTCTCGAAGAATGCCGAATGAGCTTAGTACAACTGTGTTACCTTATCAAAAAACTAAATACAAGGTTGCTTTACTTCATTGCTTCAATAGCTCATTCTCTCTAGGCATGGCTCCCAACAAAACGTTCCACTGACCTCTGAAGTGAACATGGTGGCGCAGGTCCCTATACACCAGCACACCACTGGCTTGGTTATCCGGCCCTCCTGAATACCTTGGCAAATCTTATACTCCTCCGTGCCTCCAATCTACAGAACAGAAGGTGGGAGAGAGGAGAATTACAGTGTGTCCAAAACCTGTATTTCAATCAAAGATGAATTCAGACAGCTCATTCTTACCTCTCCCAGTACCACTATCACCTTCACCCCTGGTGTGTCCTGGTAGCGTATAACGTGGTCCATGAATGTTGAGCCTGGGTACCTACACAGCAAGGAAAACAACATTATTCTGTTTTTATCAATAACTAACTTAACAGTCTTTGCAGCCAATAAAACTACATCTTCCTTACAAAAACAACAGTGCGACTTCAAGGGGCTAAACTTTAGACCGCAATGCTTCAATGCCATTAAATTGCCATTTTTTGGTAACAGCATATCTTCAATGTGAAAACATGATCATACAGGTTTCATATAAGGAAACGTGATGAACATTTGTTTATAAGAAACAACAGATCTGAACCCAATACAAGCATTCAAATGCCATTCAACAGGGCTGGCTCCTCCCCACTGAGCCAATGCATGTGGATTGGACTGGATACTCCACCCACTTGCCCTCTGACCCCTCCCCCTCCTCACTTGTCTCCTCCGATAGCCACTCCCTCGTAGACGCCGTCAGTGGTGCGGTTGATGATGTTGTTGAGCTCATTGGACATCCCTCCAGAGCGGGACACATAGGCCACACTGCCAGGACGGTACAGCTTAGAGGCCAGGATGTTGTCCAGCATGCCACCAGTGTTCCCGATCTTGAAACAGCCTGGCTTGATACCTCCCACCTAGGTCAGAGAAATGGACGAACCAAGAGATGGACAAATGGGTAAAGAGGATTAGCTTGTGTTCTGCTACTCTATATCATGACAAATGTCACAATATTGGTACATCCGCCATCTCGGATAAATACTTAAATAACTGACACACACACACACACACACACAATATTCTGATACAACGTACCGTGGCTGGGCCAATGATAGTGACTCCCTTCTCATCCGCCCTCTTGATGAGCTTCCTGGTCTGGGCTTCAGGGATGCCCTCAGCTATTATTGCGATAGTGTGGATCTGGAGGCACAACACATTTTCACAAAATGTATTTGGAGAATGCATAAGTAGGGTACCTAGTGATATGATCCCTGTTTTGTGGTCTTTATTTATTATTTTTAACTTTTATCCAAAGTAAACTGCAGTTACCACAAAAATACATTAAAGGCCTACTGTACGTGGCTCATGGTTGAATTTCAGGTGTAGCATGGTTGCCATGTTGCCAATAAGCCCTTACCTGTGGGTACTGCATGGTTTCGATGGTGCTGTCGAAGGCAGAGCGGAGAGAGGCAAAACTGATGAGCACGTCCACCTCCGGGTGTTTCTTCATGGCGTCCGCCATGTTCTTATACACAGGCAGCAGGATCTCCTTATGGCCCCAGTAGAACTTCTGCTTGTGGTCCCCACTGAGAACAATCAAATCATTATCACAGTTATCAGTGTTCTAATGGCCAAACCACCCACTTGATCATTCAAGTTTTATCAACTGGAATAAGCTCCCAGAGTATGTTGTCAGAGAATTTAAAAATGAGCTCTAATGATTTCTTAGGGTTCTACACATGGAGCGGTGGCTAACTGTGTTGTGTCACCATATTGTGTGGCCCTTTGTTGATAAAAAAGTAGATTTAGAGCCGTATCCGTTTAATTAATTTGTAATTCCACAAATCTGAACACCTACGTGAAGGGGTAGACCATAGCTGCCACCGAGGGCTCGTCCCGCGAGCACACGTAGTCAAAGTCCAGCATGCCTTGCACCGCCCGCGTCTGCATGCCCCACACGATGGACTTGGTGTGCCTGCTGAACAACGTAGTGGCCTTGGCTGGAGGGAGAGGGAAGAAGAGCAGAGGAGTGGAGAGAAGACAACACACACAGTAGGGTTATGTACAGTGCAGCAACGTGCTGGAGAAAGAGAGGGAGCGAGCCGCACACAAAGACCACAGAGAGACATGATGTGCTGTTAATTCAAATAAAGAATACTGGGGAAAGTGCTTCACAAATGTAATACTAATGCATCAAGTGCAATGGGGGAAGAGGAGGGTGGGCTATGGAGATTTTTTTTTCAAAGCAGACAAGGACACTGAGGTACAGGAGAGAGCCGACACAAAAGGGAGGGCACTGTTCATTTCATACAAGGGACCTAAGTCTGAATTAGTCCTCTCTTAATAAAAATAATGGAACTGTAATCTAAAGTAAACTGAGAAATGTTATGAAAGCTTGAGTGATGAGAACATAAAAAAGAGAGAATACAAAATAGAAAGAATTCCAAGAATCCTTGACTGTGTAGGAGTGGAAAACAAATGTTGTCGCTGTCCTTGACTTTGGCTAACAAACGCATCCATGTGAGATACTACTCCAAATATTTTCCAGCAGTGAAGATAGAGGGACTAGCTAGT
Organism: Argentina silus; assembly: GCF_951799395.1. Classification (NCBI taxonomy): domain Eukaryota; kingdom Metazoa; phylum Chordata; class Actinopteri; order Argentiniformes; family Argentinidae; genus Argentina; species Argentina silus. The sequence goes on along the minus strand of NC_139670.1, from coordinate 14,633,034 downwards.
TCATATAACATTTGTTAGTCAAAGTGTGACAGGTTTTTTGTGTCATACAGTGTAGTACTGTACTTCTTTCATTGAGTTGAAGGGGCTTCTTTCTCAAATATGTTTTTTTGTTTTCTGTGTCTAAAATTAACCTCCATCTGAAAATGTAGTTATTTATAATTAATATCTTCCAAAGCAACAAGATCCCATGTAATCCAACAAGGAAGCACACACATTGGGTTGACACAGGTGCAACAACACACACCAGCACCACCACCACAACATGGTTGCGTTCAAGACAAAAATGGTTGCATTTTTGACTACTGGATATGCCATCTTTCATGAAACATGAACAGTTCATGTAAGATCCTGCATCCACTATATATATGATTTTACTGGACATGTCAAAATGGTAGATTTAATGCTCTGATTACTGCAACATTTTGCTTGCATTTGTCAACTCTTCTGTGCCATTTTCTTCCCTTGAAGTGACTGACAAGATATATACATGGCTCTTCAGAAAAACAGGCCACATGCATAGTAAACACACACAGCACACATCACTCAACAAGGTTGTCTGCAAACATTACAAAACATCTTGAACGCAACCCTGCTGAATGCTGCAAAATAAAAAAAGAATCAAATGGTAGACTAAAGCATGGTGACTGAGTGGGCTCATGATGAATGTTAAATGTCATTCAGGTCCTTAAACCTGATTGCCTGTAAAACGGGGGTTAAGCAAAGGACAGATCTGTCAGATGCATTTGTTTTTCTCAACACTGTCTAACCAGGGCTGTCTTTGATTCCAGAAAGTACTTTCTCTCCTCCTATCTGCAGTCACGCTCTCCCTTTCATGGATCTGATAAAGATCTGACACACACACACACACACCAAAAGGTGGAAATGAAGCATACGATCAGATTACATACACCTATCCAGTTCTATCAGATAAATATGGCGATTGAATAAGAGATTATGTGAAGCCACTTTCTCAAACACAAATGCAGCCTGGACAGTCAGCCACCATGAAGATACCAATAAAGGAGGGAGAGGACAGAGGAAAGGCATTGCCCACACAACAACAAGCGAGGGGGGGGTGGATAGAGGGAGAGGAAGGGGGAGAGAGTCTAGAGGACAGGTCTATCACACCCTTCCCTACCTCCACTGCAGCCAGACGTGGCCTGCACTTCTGTGACCCACCAGGAGACAACACAAAAACAACAACGACAAAATAGAACAAAAGAGTTTGAATAAATCCAACCATGTAACCTCATAAATCCACTAAATGCATTGGGTTTGAGCATGGAGTTTTTTGCTTTTTGAAGAACAGGCACACTGAAGCACTCCTCAAATCAAGGTGGGAAGAGAGGCGATGAAAGAGCATGCAAAGCTTAGCCGCTATATCGCAGCATGCCTCGGATGTACACAAACTAACTAGCACTGATACTCAACGTAGAAATAGACAATTAAATCAACTTCAACAGCCACGAGAAATTACAAGGTGGGCCAAATATGGTCCACGGGCCACTAGTTTGAGTATCACTGACACCATCAATGTATGACTGTCTACCGCACCATTACTTCTAGTCTAACAGCATAACAGCTGGCCTTCCTTCCACACAAGACATGCAAAAGCAGGGTATAAACTTGAAAAGATGGAAAATAAATACATATAAACAAAACTTGAAGTTTGACGCAATTTAAATAATTCTAGTTCAAACCTGTAGACGATTTCGGCTAAGAGAGTGATCCATATGGCGTATTAGCTTAATTTTTAATCTGAAAACGATTTTAAAAAAATGACTTGTCCTCTCTGTAGCATCATTAAACGGTATGACTGTGCAAGTAGCTATAGCAGTCATATTTCTTCCTAAATATAAACCTTTTCAGGTTTTCTTAAATGTGAAAGAGCCATGTTTTCCCATTTACAGGCCACACAGCATATGCAGTCTAAATAGAACTCCGACCTTGCGAATCATTGCCTAGCCAGTAAGCCGAAGCAGAGATACAGGTGTCAAATTCACACACACATCGAACTGTTAGGGGAGTAGCGAGGAGCAAGAGAGGGACAAACCCAAAGGGCGTGCTGGTCAGGGACAGAATGGAGGGAGGGGGGGGTGTGAATGTGGCGCACCTGCACATACCTTTGCTGTTTCCTATGAATTCACTCTTCACAGGCCACAGTGGACAATGAGACGTGGCTAACAGATTTGAGCATGAAAAAGACGGGCCGATTACACAGCAAAATGAGGGAGAGAGGAGAGAGAAAATTAAATGCAGAACTGTGTTGGAGTTGACGGGTGAGGGGGGGGGGGGGGGGCAAAAAAAAAAAGGAAAGCAGAGACAGTGGAGGTGAAAAAGCAGGCAGATGGGTAGATACAGAACAGAGGGGGATGTGTGGCTGCGGTTCAATATCCACACTAACATACAACACAGGAAGCATGGACAAAACATTGCTTCATTCTAGTGGGACACTAGTGTGGATATTGGAGGTGTATGGAGCTTTAACTGCCCACTTGCAACGCTCAACGATGACATTTCTGCTCCCTAAGCTCTGAACAGCTAAAAGGATGTGCGAAAAACAAAAGCAGGCGAGTGCAGCACTGGTTACCTGCTGGGACGCCTGCCTGGGGCTTTTTGACTGGCATGGCGTCGGTGGCAGCTCTGGGCTCCGAGAAAGACGCCGTTCTGGTGGTAGCTGGAGTCTGGGAGAGAAAGGAGAGGGATCGTGAGAGAGGGGGATGTGGATGTGTGTACAGTTGTATTTGGGTTTTGGGCTGGGGTTAAGAGTACAGCTGCACCTGAGACTGTGTCATGAGTTATGAAGACAGCCGTTTTCTTGTATAAAGCTTCTGTTGTTTACATTATTTGCAACACAATTTCCATTAAAGTGTGCCTTTCGATTTACTTCTATACACAGTACCTACAATTATATTTCCGAGCATTCATTAATCCGCACAAAGTACAGTATGAATGATTGAGCAACAAGCTGTCAAGTGTCACTGCCAGCCAGTGGAAGCAAGGGCAGCCTCCTGAGAGTGACAGTGAGAGTTAGGCCGGGGGGGGGGGGGGGGGGGGGGCTCAATGTTCTAAAACAAGAGGGCTTATCGTAGGGCATCATATCCCATGCTGAGGTCACATGACCTACAGTTTAGTATAACTCAAGGGGAGTACTGAAAAAAAAAAAAAAAAAGAGAATTCCAAATAAAACCAAGCAAGAAGTAACCACTCACTGAATGCCCATTCAGCACTGTCAAAGAGGATGTAGATGTTTCAATAAGGCAGCTGAAGAAACATGCATGCAAAGGAGGAACCATTGGTTCCAGATTCCTTTGTCATACATGTGGTTCACATTCTCAAACTAGAACCCTCCTGTCATGCAACAGTCTAGACACATTTGTATAGTTAACATATGTACTCTCTTTCACTTGTTTGTTCTGTGAAATTAACTATTGAGTACTTGAGGTGGATTGTATCTCACCCACCTGACATTGAACACAAAAATGTATGATTAAGATGGACACACAACACACAACCTTGAAGAGACAGAGCGAGACACCACTGAACACACAAACACACGTACAACTGCATTGTTGCTGGAGTTGAGGAGGAAGTTGGCGGTGTGTGCGGCCATTTGAGGCTGATTGGGGATTGGCCGGTGGCCAAGCGCCATGCCCACGATGGCCGTCATGTGGGTCTCTGTACCGAAGACGTGTATCGGGATACCAGTGGTCTTCCCTACAGAAAATATAGAAGTAATTATTAGAAAATAATGTACAAAATAAATAAATAATTGGTCAGGTAACATGTTTACTTTAAAAGTTGAAAGGAAGAGATATGTGATAATATGTGTTCATATTATTTCACCTGGTTTAATAAAGACGTTCCCTTCTTCAAAAGTTGCAAAAACAAATATTCGAGGGGGAAAACTCACCCATTTCTCCCATCACCCTCAGTCCCTCCTGGTAGTTGGGGCCACCACGACGCACAAAGATGGTGACCTCATGCTCCTTCAGTGGGCCCTGGTAGTCTTTGATTGCTCTGACTATGCCCTATTGGACAGGTGGGAGGTCAGAACAGAGTTAGAGCTGTGTGGAACAAGTGAGGCGTCATTTATTTATTTAAACCACGGGCACAAAAGCCAGACAGAGAGTGCTGTTTTCTTACTGCTGCATTAAAAGCATAATATCTAATCATATCTAATAGCTAAAGCATGATTGTAGCTTTCAGAAATAGCCGTGTGTGGTTTGAACTGATTATACAAGCGTATGAGATATCAGATCATATCTAGAACTTCAGAACATTCTACATCCACAGGTTTTGTCTGCCCCATCCACTGACTCAGCACTAGGATGGAGAGTGCGTCCGTGTGTCTTACTTTGAATGTGGCCGCCACGTTTGTGAAGTTGGCGATGCTTCCTCCAATGATCAGCACTTTCCCTGGAAGAGGCAGAGAGAAAGCACAACATCATTACGACTGCTGCTAAGACTTCATGTAACAAGGAGCTAAATCTGTCTGGACACCCGCAGAAAGTGACGTGACGAACATCCATTTTGGATCAAAATGTTGTTAAAAGCACTGCAGGTACGGGAGCAAAGCTTTTCTGTCCAGCACCTTAAATGCAATGCGACGTGACGTTCTTATGACAACATTGATTTCATAACTGTAAGAGGTAAGCTGTCGCAGTGCCCACCTTCCAGGTGTTTCTCTCTGGTCATGAGGGAGAGGATAGTCTTGGCGTAATCGTAGGTCTGCTGTTCGCTGGGCGCGCCAGAATACTCCCCGTAGTTGGCCAGCTCATCCACTCCACCCAGGTCACAGATGGTGTCACTAGATGTGTGGGGAGGGGGGGGGGGGGGGGGGGGGGGGGGGGGGGGGGGGGCGAGGGGGACAGGAGAGAGAGAGTGTCAAGGTCATATTTTGAAAACAGCTGTGACAAAAGCTCTTTGATGCAAGCTCTCAGGGCTGAATCCTAATTTGAGGCACATGCGTGCAACTCAAACTGAACTGACATCAATGCACGGGATGCATTTTCTGCATGATCTATCACACGGTTCCAATGGCTTACAAAAAAAAGTTTGGGCCAGGATAACCATTGAGCATCTGAAAAATAATATTATACAGTTTTATTTTTTATAATTTATTCTAACCAGAGAGGTCATATTGAAATTGGGATCACTTGTCAGAATGCCAGCCATAGCATCCCCCCCCCCCCCCCCCACCCAGAAAACATAACATGGCAGAGTGTATAAATGTATTCTTTCTATTTTACCTGTAGACAACCGAGGCCCCTCCCCCTGCCACCATGGTCCAGATCCTACCACGGGGGTTCAGCAGGGTGAGCTTCAGGCTGGCACCACTCTTGGCATCCAGGTCTGCAATATAGGCCTCCTAGAGTGGGCAGACAAAGAGGTGTCAGTACGTAACAGCAGCAGCCAAACATTCAAGTAAGTAGGTCAACCGGAGAGTAAGACAGTAGAGTAACTAAGAATTAAATAACGAGTTATGGAAGTGAGAAAGAATACAGAGCCCTCTTGCTATGGATACATCTGAAATATATTCATGAGAATTCTGACTTGTTTAGCAGCCACACTCTTGGTATGAGCATTGAGAAACGAAGGCGTCATCATTGCGCAATTGCTGAAAGAACTTTGTTGCCATCCACTCAAATATCACCTCTGGGTAGGCTTCTCTGCCAAAGGGTGGGGGGAACTCCACATCGCCCCACTTGGCCTTGCAGATGTAGTCTGCTGTGGCGTCGATTTTGGCCGCCATGTCAAGGACGAACACACCCTCTTGAGTTACCACTGGAGAGGGGGGGAGAGAGAAGGAGAGAGAGAGAGCATTATACAGTCAGTCAATAACTAAAGTATATCTGGACCTTGTCCCACCAGGAAACAACAAGAATATTTAGTTATAAAATGTGCAGGACTAGAAAAAGCCTATGGTCAAAGGAGTCTTTGTTTTGGTCGATCCCTACGACTGGATTCAAAGTGGGGACTTTCTTGCATTAAGAGGCGTAAACTTTGCTTAGCTGTATAGGGTTGACTCCCCTGACATAACAGCCAAGTGGACTTACCCAGCGGGTTGATCTCCAGGTAGGTGAAGTAAAGGTCTTCATACAGGTTGAAGAGACCCACTATGAAACTGGCCAGGACCCTGCATGACAACAAACAGGCAAAGTGAGGGAAAAAAAACATTAAAACTGCATGCAACATATTAAGAAGCATCCACGAAGGAGCTGTGAAGAGTTTAAAAATACCTGATCAAGTATCTCAAAATGACAGGTGTATGAAGTGTAGGCTGAAAACATCACGAATACAGTGAGATAAACATGAAACGTAAGATCTGGTAGTAGCTACAATTGGTTACAACATTACACTCTACTAGATTAACCATCACTTGTTCTTGCTTTACAAAACATCTTGCAGTGGAACTCTCCTTCGGTTTTTGGCAGCCTACCAACAGTTTTAAACCACAAGCCTAATAGCATAGATTGCCAAATTATGTCGGAATCGGTCAGTGGTTCGCCACAGAAACTCCCCTCGGCGATGCGACAATGCTGTTGCACTGTATCTGGTCCATCCTCATGGGGTGTGCATGCAAAGGTTATAAATAAACTAGAGAGGTCTCACTGAGTTAGACTCATCCTTCTGTCAGAGACAAGAGTTGGGTATTGAGCACACAACATATATCGATTGCTTGGTAATAAGAAGAATCCGTATTGTTACAAAGAGCAGTACGATTCTAATGATACCAAACCCTAGTCAGGAGTGATAGAGGGAGGAAAAGAGGGAGGGACAGCGAACACAGCAGCGTGTTCTCCCTCACTACTTCCTCTCTCTACTTCCTCTGAGACACAGGATGTGGTAGTGGTGGGACCCCATTATGCTATTAACACCATGACACCATGCCTCCATTACCAATTGGGCCATGATATGTGGAGGGGGGATACCATAACACCATGCTCAAATGTTAACGACAGTTGTCGGTTGGTTCATTCTATCCTCTCAATCAACGTGTTAGCAGGCCAACTTATTGTGAGTATCGCTACTGGGTTGCTTACTCTTTCTTGTCTTCGGGGAGGTGTGTGAGGAGCTGCTCTTTGACGGTGTCTTCGCTCAGCTTCTCGTCCACGGCCACCAGCAGTCTCTGGGCCTTGGCGTCCACATCTCCCACGTCTACGCCTCCCTCGTGGTGGAAGAGCACATAGTCACCCTCCCGCGTGGCGTAGATACACACGTAGAACTCCTCCTCCTGAGGAACACCAATGGACAATTCACCATAGACAGGAGTTAGAGGGAACCACGTACACACACTCACATGTAGAATGTAACATGTAGCACTGGAAGTCTTTTGTAAAAAGTAGCATTGGACAACATTGTATTGTTTTAATACATGCAAACTATTGTGTGTCTAATGATCCCATAAATACATAAGGACACTAGACAGGCAAATCACACGCACAGTGGACACGGACCTGCACACACATTATGGATATATGGACAGATATGAATGTTACAGTAAACGCTCACGCACACACACACACACACACACGCACCATGGTCTGTTGAAGAGCATTCAAGACACACATTACCTGTGTATGTGCAACAAAGGGCTCAATGAGAAAATTCTTCAGGATGCCTTTTGCTTTTGCCACCTGGGGAGATAAGGAAATCCATGTTACAAACAGTCTATGTAGAGTATTTCATTATGAGGCAAATACGCTGCCAAGCTAGGTCTGAAGGAAATGTTATTCCATTTGATTGGTATAAACATGTATGCAAATTGTTACACATTTGGTCTTGGCATATGATGATAACAATGCTCTGCTTTGTTTAAAGGTGCTCCCAGCTCAGGGAATGCATAAACAATACCTGGCCAATACCAAGGCAGGAAGCACAATGCAGCCAGTCAGTCCTCTGACGTACACAATAGAAATGCTGAGGTGAGATGTGAGATGGAGGTGAGATGGATGAGGCAAATGCAAATAGTATAGCATAAACACACAGGTTAGGGTTAGGGCTAGATAGTGCACCATGTAAGCAAGCAAAAACAGACAACTTCATTTGGTTTAAACAGCAGCAATATACATTTGAGGTGTGTGTGTGTGTGTGTGTGTGTGTGTGTGTGGTAAGCCAGAAGACATGTCAGGAGTTTCCTGCCTGAGCGGAGTGTCGTTCCATTTAGAAGAGATCAATAAAACACACTCTCATTGGTGGGTAATTACGGTGCTGCAAAAAATAACTCAAAAGCTTTCACTAGAAAGAGGAAAAGCAGTGTAATAGGAAAAAAAACAGCATCGGACCAAAGCTGTTTTGACAGGGCTTGCACACCAAAATAGTCTCCTGACATTGGCATTAAATAACCTCTAACCCTGGTTCTAAAGATAACCCAAACTCCTCCACTCCGGGACAGTGAGGGACATATGGTAACCTCAGCCTTGTAAGTGTGCACACTGTCAACTTGTGAACAAGTACTAGTACACCATGTAGTAGATGAGGAAGGGATAGTTCATCCTGAAAGCTAATTTCTGTGATTTTCCACATACCTTCACCAATCCACCAAAACACACCCATATCCTGCTTATTGAGCAAATTGCAGTAACCTCTGGCTAAATAGTAGTAGCAAAATGAGATAATAACAACCCTTTTTTTTTTTTAAACTATCCCTTTAAGACTGTGGTCAACCTGATCAGCAGACAGGAAATATGAACAGAGGAAGGGGGGCCTCTCTTGACTAGCTGGACTGCATAGTTGTTCTGAAACAAGCAGTGTGTCATGGATTAACACCCCCCTGAAAAAGACATTCGTCCGCATGCCACACATTCACCGCATTAACTAGCACAGAGCCACACTGATGGGTTTGGGGGGAATCTGCCTACTGTATGAGTCGAGAGCACTGTTATCCTGAAGCATTGTGACCGCACCACCTCTGCCTTATCTTATCTGCCTATCTCTCAATCAGAGCAGCAAACAGGCCCCGTTTCATTCCACTAGACACCTACCAATTAAAATTGCACAGATGTGAGAGAAGTGGATGGCAGGCAGCAATAAGGAAGCTCCACTTGGCCCATTGGAGTGCTAGGTAGAGTCAGACCTATCCTTTAATCCCTGCAGACACTCGGGAGTATGGCGAGGGGAAAGGACTGGGTAATGAAACTAAACTAGGTGTAGCAGAGGTCATTTGGAATCACGCTCCCGTGATGGGTACAGTCTGAGACATGTCAACTGAGTAGTAAACTCAGACCTGGAGGATGTCCTCTTGGCCTAACGGTAGAAGCTTGGGTCTTTCCAAATGGGAGACCAGGGTTCGAACCCCGCCTGTCAGATGGGCAAAAGACTTTGGCTTTATAGAGTGTAGTTGTAACCAGAGAATACGGTGGTCGTCAATAAACTCACAGTAGTCTCCCTCATGAGGCGGGGCTTGAGCCACTCCTGCACGCCCTTCAGGTCCAGATCGACGCCCACCAGGCCAAGCTTCCCTCTGCGCTTGATCAGCTGGTCTGGCTTCACCACCAATCGCTGTAGAGGAAGGGATAACAACAGCACAGAGGCACATCTTTTAAAATACAGGTGAGTTCAATGACAATGTCTCTATGTAGTTCAGTACAGACCATCAGTGTGAGCTCAAACATGGCATGTGTAAATAGAGTAGATTATATTAGACCATTGCCAATCAAAAGTCTTTTCAGAGAATTTTAGATGACATGGGGCTCCACCCTAAAAATGCTAACAATTAGCTGTTGGTTACAGTGCTCACTACCCAGATAAACAGAACCACGTGTTGATTGAAGTTTGTCCACAGACCGATTTCAGGGTAAGGGACCAAATGTGTGATTTTGTAATTTGGGTGAACTATCCCTTTAACGTCTGAATTAAGTCATTGTGATCTCTATGCCTATTACAGAAGTCAAAACAAAGAAAGAAGACAAGACAGTGATGGGACAGAGTTCAAGGTTCAGAAGCGAAGATGCAAGAGAACGCCTCACCTCGGTGAGCAGCCAGGGGTGGTCCTGTGTGAGGCGGTCCCAGTCGGTCTCAGACGTGACATTGGCGTAGTGGAAGCGGTTCTGCACGGCCGCCGAGGTGCAGATGTACTTGTATAGGAACTCCTTCCCTGTCTGCTCCGAGATGGCTTTGGCCGACATGGCGTATCACTCTCTCGCTAGCTAGCAGAGGGCCTGGGAGAGAGGAGGGAAAGGAGAGGACACGAAGCCATTCAGGGAGAGCGAACCACAATATCACGTTTTCAAAACGCTCAAAAGGTTGAGTTGAGTCCATATCCCAGCCCACCTGGTATGTAAATCCTACTAATACTTGAGGGCTGACAGTTTTAGTTTTTGCCTTTGAATCAGTAGGCCTACCTTATTTAGACCTGAGAAACCAGGTGTGCACTCTGGCCAATTAAAGACATTAATATATCAATAAAGTAAAAAAATACAAGAGCTAAAGTGACTGCAGACCTTGAGGACAGGAGTCGTGCATTGTGCACACCACCAGTCACATGCTGGACAGAACCTAGACTAGGCTACACACGGGTAACGTTAAGGCCTCAATCCCACATTGATTAGTAGCTAATGATTGGCTCCATGAATCCATCTAATGCTTTTGGGGGACTGTGTGAAAACAACTGACAAAGTTTTGGGTTGAACAAATCTTTGGATGACCCAATTGCAAGACAATCACAACCCTCCTATGACAGGGGCTGGGTGGAATAACACCATCTCCTGTTTAAACTTAATTACTTCAAACCCTTTGGTCTGTTTGGAAACCTTGTTTGGTTTAAAAAAACATGCATGATACATTAAACCAGTTTAGCGCAAGACCGTGGGACAGTAGCCTGCAGCGCAGACACTGGTTCTCCAGAAATATGGAAACCTAAAATATGGCCCAAGTCAAACTCACTTATCGGTGTGTGGGAACAAGGCCATCCAAGGACACCTTGGGCTGCTATACCAGCAACTAGACGTTACAAATAAATGTTAAAAAAAAAACAGCACTGCAGCCAACACTAGAAAAGGGTTGATAATTGACCATAGGCTATGAAAACCCCTCTCTTCTACTACAACCTTCTGTAGGTTGGAAAGGATTTCACTCCAGGGTAGTTAAAAAACAATGTGTGTAGTGGTAATTTGGCTTAGTGTGACATGTGCCATGTTTCCATGTGTTTCGGTTAGGGACATACAGTATTATGTTTTTCTCAAGATGCTGTTCGTGGTAGGGATAACAGAATATCTCTGTAGATCACTGGAAAAATGTCAAATGACCAGTAACTCAGAATAGGATCAATAGTATGGTCCCTGGCAAATTATGTTTCACAAGTATAGGTTGTTTCACAAATAATAAGTTGTGAACGTTAACGTAAAAAAACAATGTACTCAAGCCTACACCCACAGATGACCATAGGGGAAAATGTCAGGCTCTGTTTCTCTGGCTCCAAGTCAGACTTTTACAGTGTGTGTGCGTGTCCATACAAACCTTTAGTCAACAAAACAGCCTTTGTGCAATGGTACTGTACACCAACAGAGAGCAAACTAGCTTCTCTGCTGGAGCCAACTAGCTTCACTGCTGGAACCCTAATAATAGGCAACACCAACAATTGCAATAAGGGACCCTGTATAAAAATAAGCATTAGGAATATCAAGAGTGTTCTTGCTTCAGCAAGCCCACTAATTAACGACACAATGTATGAGGTACGTCACCGCTGGCAACATAGTCCTAACTGTAAGGACCCTAATTTGAAATGTGTGCTGTCCTGAACTGAAAGGTTGAACTTATATTGCTTTTAACTTAATCATAAAATAACAAAAACAGAAAGCGAGCCAGTGCTTGATGTTTTGGCTCGTTGCCTTTTTCAAGAGTACGTTTATGAGTAAATCAAAAATAAATATAAGTTCATCCCATTTTGAAGTGTGTTCGGTTTAATTTCATGAAGTTATTGCTCTAAATTGGGGACCAGCACCCTTGTAAGTAACATTAAGAGAAGTCAAAGATTTTCTTCTGACAATGCGCAAATACCTCATTCTTTACTGCCCTGAACATTTTAATCAAATACTATAATCAAAATCACTCAACAACCAAGAGCCTGTTGCCTTAGTATGTCTACACAACACACAAGGGAGTGAAGGACACTGAATGGGAGTAGCCGATAGCCTACATCATAAAGTTCCATTATGTTGCTCTCATACAAAATGTATGGATAGCCTTGTCAATAGCTCCTTGACAACTCAGTCCCTACCCATACTACCCTGGAGGCAGCCTACAGGGGGAGAGTACTAGGCCATGTGGAATATTCACTGAGGATGAAAGAATTCTCAAGAGCACAGGCTTAGGCACAAGTTAGAAAATAAATGACAAGGTGACAACCTCAAGAGGAATGGCTATAGTGACTGTACCCACATTCCTGCTTCCTTGAGACATTGCAGCTTGTTGCCAGACCAGCTAAGCCTGTCCAACTTTGTCAATGTTATTTTCACACTCTTTCATTTATCTGAGATGTAGCCTCTATGCTTGCAGATCACACCCTTGGCAAGGAGAGCGGGATCCTTACACGATTGTCTCCAAAAAGGGGGAAATGCACTCACATAACTAATGTGATCCACAAGCTGCTACTTGTATTATGACTGTATGACTTGTATTAAGCAATTAAAGCAAACAGTGACAGCCTATGTAGTGATAGCTGTTAGAATTCATATCTTATCTGTTGCTTTAACAACCTTTTACAACTTTTTAGATAGTACTGTCTTGGAGATGGTCACTTAGCGACAACCTTCAACATCACTGCCAAGTCTGACATGAATCAAAATGAGAAACTACAGAGACAGCAATTTCAACTAGCTACCTAGACTGATTGCCATCATATATATTATCATCAGCCACTTGTCATCCTTTCTATGAAAGTTTCCAGAAATGAAATGCCATGTCCGTTTCTGTCAGTCTCATCATAATCCACGGGGGTCATTGTTTGAAGTCATTTGAGCGTGAAATTTGAAGCCAATTTACCTACTGTGAAGGATAGTACTGCCAACATCAATGGCAAACAGCAACAACTTGCAGTGAATCAGAATAGGACATTAGCTAAATAGCTTGCATGCTAACAAGGACAGGTTAGTAGTAACCATCTACCTTACCTAGGCTCTATAAAGATGTTCTTGGGGCAAAGCACTTCTATCTGAGTTCAGAACATTGTTCATGTACCACATCCTCTGACGCTCCAGCTATGCCGTGATGACACGTTGTTGAAGGGGACTTGGAGTAACTCGCTAGTGGGTTGAATGAATAGGTAGCTATTGTCTGGTTAGTTAGTTGTTAGGTAGTGTTGCCCTGGCTGGAAGACAATTCAGTTTTGAGGCTCATATTCCGCTACCCAGGTCTGAACATGAAACGCAAACCAACTAGCTTGCGTACTAACTACAGCTAAACTTACAGTTCGCTTGATTGCCTAACTAGTTAACTAGCTACCTCGGTAATCAGGATGCTTCGTTTTAGATAGACAGGACTAGTCACTTCACACACACACATACATATATATATATATACACACACATATATATATATACACACACACACAGCATCATCATGCGCAAAGTAGCCGCACGTAGTCGCTAGCTAGCTAGCGACTACAATGTTGGCTTGAACGTTCAAATTCACAATCTCGAATCATGTCAAATCAACGATGTCCACATTACCTTGTTTAATGCTGATTTCACGCCCTCCGAGTAGAGAAATTGCGTCCTTGTTGCTTATCTACCTAGTTTCGGTGACTCCGAGCAATCTGCGCCAAGTAGAGCCGTCCACTCCTGCCACCTCACTTCTCTAGTCGCCCCATAATCTGGCGATACGATTACACGACTCTCTCAGCGGCCCCATTGGCTCAAACACGGCCACGTGGTCACATTCGTCCACGCCATTGACGCCCACTACCTTTATTTATAATAAAAGAGCGACCTGCGAAATAACCAGCCATTTGTCATTGAGCAACAACCCACATTTCTTGCGATCATACACATAACCTGGTCAATTTAGACATCATTCTACAAACACTTAACATTGTTAGAATGAATTGTATTTTTTAGTTGTGTACACCAATGATGAGCATAAATGCATTGTATGATATGGTAGTCGACTATCCTGTAATACTGCATGACATTACTGCACATGTATCTTAATCAAAACCGTTAAAATCGGAACAAAGTGCCAACTTTTGGAAAATGTATGAAAACTATGGTCTCAATAAATACAAACAAAATGTCAATGAGTAATAGTGTAATGTTATGAGTGCATGTTGGAGCCAGTTCCATTTCACGTGTGAAAGGCCATTTTAAATCATTTAAAGATCCGTCTTTAAATCCTTAAATTGAGATTTCAATAACTGTTCAACACTTGAATTGACATGAAGATGGAATTGACTCCAACATTTGTGTAGAATCCAGTACAGTAGAGCCCCCAACAGTCAAGGACACTATTCCACATCAATTCAACCTTTTAGCCAAATGGACAAAAGACAAAATAATTGTGAACACAAGACATAAGTATGAGTAAAAGACAAACCTTTATTTCCTCTAACCAAAACATCGGAGGCCTACTACAGTGGCATATTCATTTTAAAAATGGTACACAGGTACTGGGATCAGGACAATGTACAGAATTTCTGTTCACATATTCTTCGGCCTTTCACCTGGTGGATTCACAGGTGGAGAGAGGGAATACACTGACCAAACGTGCATGACAGGTACGATGAAGGTGTGAAGACGATCTCCAAAACTGAACAAAACCCTCACAATGTTTGGCTAGCAGACACTCTAGGTGCAAAAAAAAGAGATCTGGTTTGTCAAGGATCTACTTGCGAGATTAGAATTGCCTACACTGGTCAAATTGGGAATTTTTCATGTCTCTGTGGAACGCCAACACAAAAGCCATGCCAGCAAGGCAAGTCTCGTCTCATATCTTATCAATAGGAAGCAACATTTCAAAATCAAACCATGTCAGAGTAACATCAAAATGAAAGAGGTGAGTTGCTAAACCTTGGCTCTTGTAAGGCACCACCAACTGTGAGGGGACTGACCTACAAGAGGCAGCTGCTATCAAGTGATGACTCGAGTGGGTTGAAACCAGATACATCTTATGGGGCCAAAGCAAAGCGAGAAAACTACACAAAGAAAGAGAGAGGTCCATTGAAGAGAAAGACAAAACTTTACATACATTGATTTTGGCCTTGTTTGATGCAAAATAACAGACATAAGAAGAATCACCACTGAAACTCTCAAGGGGGAATTGGGCCGTGGAGAAAATGTTTACAGCCCATTGAGTAGAAAACATTTGAAACTAAAAGGAAGACCACCAACACTGTCATTGTGATGGACACGTTCTGAATATACAATAAATATAAATATATTTAAGGGAAACGGGAAGAAAAAAAAATTATAAACACAAAATAACACTTTACATTCCAGTAAAATGTACAATGCAACAATGAGCAAAGAGCAAAATGGAGACTAAACATGAACCTGCAATTTGTGCCTGCAGTCTGCAGGAGAGCGAACACAATTGGGATACAAACTGGACTTCTACATGGACAAAAGTTGCCCCTTGGCGCTGCCTTGAGGTCAGTTTCCTGCTTCACCTCCCAGTGCTCCACCTTCAGATTGGGGGGGGGGAGGAGCAGCTGATCAAAGATCAGTGTTTAGGGGCGAACTCTGCAAGAAGCATTTGAAAAATGCATGCAATGCAACCTATTCCTTCAACTAACAATGAATTTGCACTAGTAGTGCGCTCCCAATGCATCTATGAAGCTTAACTTGTTCCAAAGTACAGCGCAAATTGTGTAAATATAGTTTCTATCCTCCATTTCCATTCAAGCTGTGAAATTGATATTTTGGCAATACAGTACTCATACTTCATATCTTGAAAACATGCTTTATGACAATTGGGCAGAAGGAGAATCTAGCTAATTTCCTGAGGATTCAAGTTTTCCTAAACCCCTTAAACCCCATGTCAACTAATCGTAAAGCTCTACAATTTGTTACGTTCTCTGTTTTTCAAACCTTTAAGTTGCCCTGCTGTATGCATAGTGATTTTGAATGAGGAGGGGAAAAAGCCATAAGATTTTCAGGAGAATGCTAAGCATAGTGAGCTCCACCTTTCTTGTTCAGATATTAACACTGGGTGTCTCAAGCATGTGAAAGCGATATTTTGCGGGGGGGAAAAACATTGGGAGTATAAAAATCAGGTTGTGAGGGTGAGTCCAACTTAATATTGTCCCCCACAGGGCTGCAGCATTCCCAACAAGGATCCTTCATTTTAGCCAAACTGGAAAAAGAAATTTCCAGGTGCAGAATCTTGAGGAAAGAGAATAAAAGACATATTATTAACTCAGTTGAAATCAATAATAACCTATAAAAGCATGTGCACAAATCACGTTCATAAATGTCTATGGTAGTATACATACTTTGATTAGATTCAAATTGATATCCTCCTCCTGGGCCTCCAAAGAAGGCCTTGAAGATGTTGTTGGGATCAAAATCTGGAGAAAAATATAAACACCAATGAGTCAAAAGGGGTTCAACATGAAATATGAAAGCGACACATCAGATTCGATTAGAGCAGGGTTGCGATTCACATGGATTTCTAGCAAAAAATAAATGACTCTTGTCCCTCATAACAAATATTCCCCAGCATTTTTATACTTTCCCCACCCCCATTCTCTTACATTCAATTATAATGAATCTGCGTAATAGATGGAGTTGAGGTGGAATCTACCCCTTAACCCTTGACCCTGAGAGAAAGAGGAGAGGGAGAGGGGCATAACACTGACCTCCCGTGTTGCTATCGTCGTCGAGGTCGTGGCCACTGTCATAGCGGTTCTTCTTCTTGGGGTCAGACAGTATGGTGAAAGCCTCACCCACTTCCTTAAACTTCTTCTCCTCCTCCTTCTGCACGTCTTGGGTGGCCGCACTGTGTCGATCTGAACAACAACAAAAACGGAACAAAACGTCATTCAAAAACTGTATTTTACAGCTCTGTTTCGTCTGCAATTGACCTGGTGATTTCTATTAAATTATGTGGTAAGAGGTATTTTCCAGTACTTCGTACCTGGGTGGTGCATGAGGGCCCGTTTCCGATAAGCTTTCTTGATCTCGTCCTCGGTGGCACTTTTTCCAACGCCCAGTACCTTGTAATAATCTTTTCGCTTGCTCTTCTTCAATTCCAGCTGAGCCGTCTTCAAGAAGTGCTTGTGTTCTAGAGGAGAGAGTGGGAGACAGATTGATAGATAGATAGATATAGATTGGGGGGGGGGGAGAGCAATTGAAACCTCCCATCATGAACAAGGGGATGTCATCTTAAAAAATAGCAGATCATTGTTGCTATGTCAAATGGAACAGTTCACAGAGGAAGACAAACACACCTGATTAGTTCAGCTTCTGCCTTTCCATTCTAACTGATGACTGAGGGTTTGTAGTGGAGGCGATTAATATTGCTATGAATGATAACACCTTACCTTTAGTCTTCTCTGTCTGGTAGACCTTTTCGTAGTCCCGAACAGCTTCTTCATACTGTTCTGTGTCCATATAACTACATAAAGCAAAAGCTGAGTCACTTTCCACTTAATATCAAAATAATAGGCATCCATCTTTACAAATCAAGAATAACAGAATGTATGTACATCCATAAAATGTCAGAAAAAACTGGAACACAACAATTAACTCACTAACACCGAATGCATTAAAAAAAGGATGTAACACTTTCCATTGGTGAAGTACAATCAGATGTGTATGCGTTGCTTGGTAATTCATCTGACAAGCTTACCACTGGGCTCGTCTCAAATAGGCCTTGATATAAGTGTCGTCAAGCTTTATTGCACTTGTGCAGTCTTCAATGGCTTGATCACGTTTCTTCAGCTGTGGGAGAAATACGTACATTTACAGATTGCATGACTTCCCGATTGACATGGAGATAAACTACATGGGCAGTAGTACAATTGCACTGTCAACTCTTTAGGGATTGAAGAACAAGTGAGAATTCAAGGTATTGTAAGACTTGGTGGAGGAGCAGGCATTTACCGAATCAGCTCAATATAAATCATGTATCGAATGGTAAAGAATGTCATCATGGTCTTCAGTTTTGTAAAAGGGTCATTGTTGAAATGATGAACATTGGGACGTTTACGAAGTACTCTCACAGTCACACATAGTGAGCCATGAAATGTAAGAATGAAGTTGACCCAATGGTAAAGGTCAGGAGAGAGTTAGCTGATCCTAGAACTGTGCAAACAGTAAACATGGAATGCCAATTCTGTGGAAGAGGCCTCACCTTCGCCCCCACGGTGCCCCTGTTGCAGTAGAGCTTTGCATTGGTTTTGATGTTGTTGGGGTCTATCGTCAAGGCTTCTGTGTATAGCTGATAGGCCGCATCGTAGTTGCAGTCCTTGAATGCTTTGTTGCCCTCCTCCTTCTTAGCTTTCAAAGCTTTAGCATTCTGGCAGGGGGTGAAATATCTAGTTAGTTCAACAATATCAAACGATTTTGCATTTGCGATTTTTATATTTTGCATTCGATGCATTAACTTGTTCGCTGTTAGGACGAGACAACAAAGAGAACTATGATGGGTTTGATTTAACTGAGGTGGGATCTTTTTTTGCAAGAGAGCCCTGGCCATGAGGCAGCATCAGATGCATGCATACCAATAAAATACAGTTCCTGGAGTGAAAAAGTAACACTGCATTAGTGCTGTCAAAACATTTTCCCTGCATGGTACAATGACAAAACAACAAGCATGAAAACCACAAGAGTCGCAATGATTCTATTTTGAAAACGTTTTCAATAAACACAAAAGAAAAGGTTGAAGGAACTCACTCTACAAGCTAGTCGAGCCTTCTCGTGGTCTGGGGCCATGCGCAGTGCCTGGACGAAAAACTGCACGGCTTTATCAATGCAGTCCTCGTAGTACAAACATAGGCCGCGCACGTACAGTGCATCTCCGTTGGTCGAGTCAATTCGCAGGATATCACTGGGAGAGCAGAGGAAAAGATTCAGACTACAAAGAGCTTTGCTAGAGGACCCATTTTTTTCATCCAGAAGATGAAGTATATGTATATGTTCAAGGTGTTAAAAACCCACTGGAACACACAACAGCAGTGGTCACCTTCTGGGTAAAGATACGTCACAAGCCTTGCATAAACCTTTTGGAATCTCAATGCAAATTTAGCAAATGAAACGTCTAAATTATGGAGGCTGTGGCCACGTTGACCTGAGCTGTCTGAATGGTCAGGCGGTTACTCACTGCAGCGAAGCGCACCTTGGGACGCAAGTGCACTGTGCTCCCCGTTGTGTCGACGTTTCAGGAATTCAGAAGCTAGCTGCAAGCCAGCTAGTCTGACTTTGCTAGCTACATGTAGATGCTATATCAAATTCAGCTAAATCCATCCCCAACTTATGGAAGCCTACAAGCTTTGCAGATGTAGCTAAACAGGCTGGTTTGTTGTCAAGCTGCCTGCAGTTGATGGCAGGCTGCTGAAGTCAGACAAGGAATAGCTAGCAATGTGACAGTTGGCATGATTCCCGGACTTATGTATTTATACCCTCATGTTTATACTTTTCAGTCCAGGCTGAAATTGATGTATATGACTACAACAGATGACACAATGACAGTTCCCAAGTGAAATAGTTGTTTTTTCATGAAAGCTCTTTTAGCTTTAAAAGCCACGTTAACATTTTTATTTTTTATTTTTTTAAAGGCACAAATGTGCTGACTAGGGATATGGATAAACAGCAAATACCCCTAACCCACCCACTCCCAGTTTAGTGCCTGATGGTGTGTAATGTACCTGGCAACAGACTGGGCTTCTGGGTAGCGGCCAAGCATAGCCAGACACTCAGCTTTGAGGATTTTGAAGCGATGGCAGGCAGGTGCTAACCCTAGAGCACGGTCCATACAATATACCACCTGCAGCAGAAGAAGACTGGTGTGAGGTCATTTTACCACTAGGACACATGACACAGCAATGAGGATGGGGTATCATTTTACCTTTCTAAAATCCCTCTTTTCAAAGCCGAATTCTGCCATCTGCTCATACTCCAGGACTGCTGCGGCATTCTTATGCTGAAAAGCACAGAGGAAAACCAAAATGAACATGACAATGACACATACTTTCGAACAAGCAGAAAAGCACACTATTTGAATGAATAATCAATCCACGAACATGGCGATGCCCTGGTATCAACACATGAAGCTACACAGAGGCTCTGGGGAAATAGTAACTGAATGAGCTAAAGTTAAAAGGTTTTAATTAAACAGGTGAGGATGAGTTGTTATATGTAAAACATCAATTAGTTGTGTCTAGTCCCAGAGGTAAACTAAAGATCATACCTCCTGTTGTGCCTGGCTGTTGCTGGGCTCCAGTTCCAGAACCTTCTGAAAGCAGCGGCTGGCTGCCATGGCGTTGCCCAGCGACAGGTGGCACTTGCCCTCTCGCAGATGGCCCTGCAGTACAGTAGGGAACCACGTCATGGTTAATGTTACAGAACTAGAATGGATTTAGTATATTCATACTCAAGAACTGAATTCTACAACAGTCTATTTGGGTGGAGGCTTCAAAAGTGCTTGTGGCAGGAGAAAAAAATAACAAAAAGTATTCACTTGAAGAAAGTCTAGATGGGGGGCTAATTCATTTTGACATTTGCAGCCTTAAAATGAATTTGGGCTACCTTTGAAGCCATTGGTATCGCCATGAGGCAAGTAAGGCTAAGTACTGACATGCCTTAAATGCACAGTACACTTAAGACTACAGCACCATTGCCTGCAAAAGCCGGACAGGGCAACAGCATGATTCGTACAGATCTATCTCTCATAACTCCAGGCCGCGTTGAATGGTAAATGTAGCTGGACATGCTCGTCACTAGCACAGCATGTGAACTGAGGGAAAGATTATTAGTCTCACACAGCAGAAACAAGCTAGATCAAATCTAACCTTCATGAAGCAGTCATCCAGTCGCACAGCCTGCTGGGAGTCCTCCAGAGCTTCTCGGTAGCGGCACAGCATCATGAGGGTGGCCGCCCTGTTTCCATAGTAACTGGCATTTTTAGGAGATGCGTCTGTCAAAAACAGTTAGTGAGCAAAATGGTCAATGTCTACCTGGAGTCATTCATCTTCAAAGTTGAAACAACAGTCTAATGTACTAAGAACAATTTCAGTGAATCATATCTGGGTCTGGATACTGAAATAGAATAGTAAGCTATTTGCTGTAATTACATCAGGAAGAACATTCATCTAACGAGAATGTCTATACGCTTCTGCGGTCCGTACATCGCTGCTATTCTAGGCTATATAATGGCATGTTTCATGTAGTGGTGAGTAGAAACTTAGTCGTGTTCCCACCAATGGCCTTTGTGTAGTAGTTGAATGCCTCTGAATAATCCTTCTTGATGTAGAACGCATTTCCTTGCTCTTTGAAGCCTTCGGCCTCTCTGGGGAGAGAAATTAAAACAGAGGGATACAATTGTCAAAGATTATTTTAAAAGTTAGGAGAGAAGATAAAATGTATGTAGAGAGGGGGGGGCAGAAAGCACAAGAGAATGCCTGATCAGCCTTTACCCTACCAAACAAATGCTATATTCTATCCACCAGTATGCTGTAATATCCTAATTAAGTTTCATACATCCAGCTGTAAATGCCCACCACAAATTGACAATGCACTAAATATGCCAGGTAGGCAGGGGAAAATTGACTTCCATCGACTAAGCCTAATGCCTCTCACTTAGGGCCTCGTGTTTTGACTATGATGTTAGCCAAAACATTCAGAGGCAGTCTTGTCGAACATAGCAGGGATCGTGTCCTTGTAAGTGAGCCCCAATTTGACCTATGAAAACAGCTCAGTGTGCCAAATGGGAAAGGATGCTTGACATGACATGTTCACCTGATTGGAACAGGGACAGGACAGTATAATATAGCCCACTGAGGACTACACATATAGGAGCATAAACCAGCTGCCGTAACCCAATGAAAAAAATAGGAAGACCAAATGGAGGAACCATTAAAGGGTCAGTTCACTCCAAAACCAAAGTTTGTCAAATATCTTCAGACCTCAAAAAATTGGTCTAATACTGATACATGCAAACAGCTCTCTTACTGACATTGAGTCTATTACAATCAAATAGCTTACATCTCAACAAATAAGCTTAGTATGTACACTGTCATTGCTTAAGAGTAAAATCTACCCTTGGTTTCTACATCCCAACTAGCAGGCCAATGCTCATCACAGACCTCCAGATTTATCACATTATCTTCAGCCGAGTGACAGATCTTGAATCGTTATATCGCTGTTTTTAGGATATAAGATAGACTACGAGTGGAGACTAAATAGAGACATATAGATTGTTGGGACACAAAGACTTTTTACAGTTCTTGCAATGTATCGTATTATCCTCAGCAACGCGACTGAGAAATGGGTCATTCAGTCTAGCCTCAGCATAGATTTGTTTACTGGGTCACAGATGTGGTGGTCCTTACATAATCTACATACATCTTCAGCAGTTGGCCATACACAACAGCAACAAAGGGGAGGAAAAATACCAGTTCAAGTAGGTAGCTACAGCTGGCCCAGATACTAGGCTACTGCCGAGGGCCTAGTTGGAGTCAAGAAAAAGGCAGGCCTACCACAGCAGAGATTACAACAATGTATACACACAAATATGCCCAATAAATACCTTCTTCAAGTTGGTCTACTAGTTTGTGGTGTTGTTATTTATAGCTGACAGTTTCAAAGAATACACTAGGATACACAGAATACAATAGGCCTATGCTATGCCTAGTAGCCTACTACAGAAAGGATAGGGTAAAACCTTTTGTATCATATTGAGACAGTATTACAGACCTCTGGATGAGGGGAAAAGTGGATTAAAAAATATTTCTGGTGAGTCTCTGCTTGGGAACCTTTTTCCCCAACTCGGTGTGCTTGCTATGGTTCCGGGGGGAGGGTCTACAGGCTACCTGTCGTGGGGGCCCGGTTCATCAGAGGCTAAAGGCTAAAGCTAGGCTACATATTCATTGTTGTGGATTGGTTTAGCCTGGCTTTACCTCAAGACCCATGCAATAAAATGTAATGAAACCCTTAATTTGCTGTTCATTGTTTACCTTTTTACATAGGCAGTGTATGGCGAGCATTACCGTGAACTAACTGTTATCCTAAATATAAGAAGTTTGATTGGGGCTGGAATGTTTTAGACTCGTCAGGGAGAACATTTTAAACTGTGTCTCTGTTGCCCTTGCCTTGCCGTGGCTTAGGAGAATTAGCGAGCTAAACACTCTATCACAGTAACACAACATCTGAAAAATATATGACTACCTACTAAACTGCCACCAATATAATCCAAAGTAATAATCAAGAGCAATCATCAAGCCATTTCGTAAATTAACGTTACCCCGAACGAAGTTGTTAGCGAGCTAGTGTGCTAACGTTAGCTAGCTGTCTAGGATAGCAGGCTAGCTCGAACATCACCAGGCTAGCTACCTGGCTGGGTTGATGGAATGTAGTAACAGTGCAACTCAATTAGGAATGTATCCTCATCAACTAGCTGGGTTTCCAATACTAAAAACCTGTTTTGTCATCCAAAATATTTCGGCCAGTGGTAGTCAGCGAACTTGCTAGCCGGCCCATGCGGGTACAGCAAGCGGTAGCTTGGGGACAACTGGCTAACGTTAGCTAGCTAGATAGCGGACAGAGTCAGGCCCCGATGGCAAGAAATAGATCCGTGTGCCGATCAAGAGTCGTGGAGCAATTTTGATTGAATAAAAAGTCGCTAAAATTTTCAAATAGTGTATAGAGTAATAGCAAATTGCACATTTACCGTTCCATGTCCTCATCACTGAGAATTTCTGGCTCTGTTTCCATTGGCATGTTGATGTCAACAGCTGCCATTTTTTTCCAAAAGGAGTGAGAGGATGCAATTTCCGGGGGTAATAACTTGGCTGAAAAAAAAGAAAATGAGCTGGTTTCGGCCTCCCACTCACAGGACTATGCATACTAACTGTGACTGTCTTGTTAGGCCATTGACGTATTAAGTTGAATTATTTATAAAGTCATATTTACAATTACCCTCTAATAAATACTTTTCCAAGCACAATTAATCCCCACATTAGAAGTTTCACGTGACAAACGTGGCTATTATTATTCTCCACAATTAAATTCTACTCCAAAGCAGGTGGGCTCTAGCAAAAAACAGGCTATTTAGTTGTTATTTAAAGTCTAATGATAATAATAAGATTCCAGTTTTTATATTTTACTATCCAGGCCTGCCTTCAAAATAAAGGTTTTATAGCCATAGGACATTCCTCAGACAAATCTATCTTGAATTTAACTCATAGATGATTTCTCTTGGCTACCAGAGTGGTGGGACTTTGAGACAGACAGTATTTTTCAAGTGCGTAAAGTCTGGAACGACCCCAAATGAGAATACCAAATCTTTGGAAAGTGCGGAGCCAGAAGTGTATAAAAGTCCCTGAGCGAAAGGAAATCAGGATAGACCCAAGAGAGAGTTAGAAATGCGGTCGAAAATAAGGTAGAATCTAGGCTACATTTTCCAACCTCATGCCAAAAGTACATCGATTTATTGTTTCCTCCCCCCAAAAATCACAAATTCACAAAGAATAAAAAAAGGAAGAAAAACAAGATTGAAAAACTCCCATATTTGTTTGGACAAATACCCAAATGCGAAATCCTAGCAGCAAAATGTTTTACGTCCTGCCACAATGACAGAAATGTGTTTTGTATTGTAACTGTTTCTTTGTAGTTTTTTCAGTATTGTCATTTTCTTTATAATTAGTAGAATTGACATAATTATTTCCGTCATTATACCATTTGTCATTACTTACTGATTGTTTGTTATATCTTTCTGATTGTTTGTGATATCTGTTGCTTCGACAATGTAAACCTTTTGTTTTCTCATGCCAATAAAGCCTCCAACACCATGGAGCACTCTCGGAGAAACAATGCAGAAAACGGCACCTTCCATTCCCTCTAGCACCGGTTTATCCAGCCCCGTACCTATGCAGACTGAGGTCCAAGAATATTGTACATCATCATGACATTTATAACAGCCACTTTAGTCATTTTGTTGACAAGAGAAACCTATTTAATGTGTGCATGCAGACATTGTGGTGTCTCATCATTAGGGGAGCCATTCATTCTTGTTATTGATTATACTGTATATAGTAAGACACTTAAGTCATTATTATGACATAAGACATAACATTAATACACATGTTATTCAATTGTTAATATTAAACTTTACATTTAGCAGACACCTTTATCCAAAGTGAATTACAACAAATCAATTTGTTTAAGTAAGTGAATCATCTATCCATCAGTCATCATAAGCAAAAGTAATCAATGCTCGGACCAGGGGGCAGTCACAATGCTAGAAGAAGCATTGTTTTTAACAGGAGAGACTTGTACAGGGGGGTAGTGGGGATGAAGAGGTCTTTAGGAGGGACCGTTAAGATGTAGCCTGAAGAGATGGGTCTTCAATCTACGGCGGAAGATTGGTAGTGACTCTGCAGTCTTGACAGCAGTGGGAAGCTTGTTCCACCAGCGGGGCGCCAGGACAGTGAAAAGCTGTGACCGAGTAGTGCAGTCAGGCATTGAAATTATTCTACAAAAGATAATTTCATTCAAAAGATAGTCAAATCAACTGATCTTGAAATGCTTTTCACAAAAGCTATTACATTGTATTAAATATAATATATAACATTAATATGCCATTCATTCCGTTCTTGTACATCTTCCTTTACGTGTCCATCGAGTCTTGATTACACAATTCTGAAAGAGATTTTTAGAAAAAGCTGGTTAAAATAGTCACAAGATATGATCTGAACAGACTGACAACTTTCAAGCCATTTTCAAATGTGATAACAACAAATTGCACTGTATCTTGACCTACAGAATTAGACCTCCCAAAGACACCCGATCTTTAAAATCTTACAATTGGACACATTTACACATTACAAGACAAGGACCAAGTTCCATCGAATGGTGTAAGGTTGCCACTGGTGTTTATACCGAAACGCAGGTTACACAAAACACATTCATTTTGAATTTGAGTCATACCCGCTTGCAGTCTCTTGTTTTCTTGACGACACTTCTCCAGTTCTTGACACAGCAGCACACAGTTGGCACACCCTGCAAATGAACGTTCAAATCAAAAACAGCATTGAGTATTTTAGGACAAAAGTTGACAATACTTGACCAAATGTAAACACAAAAATGTAAGTCTGTAAGACATATAACTGAACTACACTTGGTGCCATCTGAGCTGTAGAGAAGTGTAAACCAGCTCAGTGATGCCCTGTCAGATTGTCAAAGTACACAACTGAGGTGGCCTTGAAGGAGGCATTCATCTCAATATAGCCAGAAATATCCTTGGCAATGCTGGGTGAGTTGGTGTTCTTATGTAGGGAAAAGGCTTTTAAAGAGCCTTACCATCTGGGGCGTTAGCAGGTAGGGTTGACATTGAGGGGACAGCAGTAACTGAGAGACAAAGAAAAACATCAAGGTATAAAACAGGTCCTGGCTACAGACAATAACTACAAAGCAATCATATTTGCACGTGCGTCTTTGCGTGAAGCTAGAAAAGGAGGAATGTGTTGCCAGGAGGTAAGATGGGCATCGCGGAGGGTGTACTTAAAACCTCTCCTCGATTCCTCAGTCCTCAATTCCTCTGTGGCCAAAGAGTGGTTGCCGTCATATTTAAGAGCGTATCAATTGTCCAACAGGTGTATTCCTGAACACTTCCTTGAGGAGGTGCCTTGTCCAACAGGTGCCAAGCTTGCATCCTCATGTGGAAGACATTGCAAGCATTCTGCTTACATATCAAACTCATACCCCCTTTACTACTGTTACTACAGTGTTAAGGTTGAAGCGCAGGCTTCGACAAAATCATGTATTCACTGTTTCTTTGATCATATGAAAATGAATTATGTAGATTCAAGATCAACAAATCATAGGGAAATAAATTATCCACTAATTATTTTCATAACAAATAATAACAAGAGTTTGAGGCAAAATCAACTTTCTTACAGACAAGTGACGTTTTATATTAAGTTGAGTAGAGGACGAGAAATTAAATTAATATAATTTGCACTAGGCTACACAATCGTGTAATCATGTTCCCTTTTGCTTATGTGATGAACTGTTCATGGTATATAAATATTTATCCTGTTAGTGATCATTTTAGTTGTGGAATCCCTATAAAATATCAGGCTTTCAAATCAGCTGGGCTATTGTATAATATTTCATATAATCATTCACTAAGAGGGACACATTAGTTGTTGATATTCATCGATAGTGCGTTCATATGTCAATGATGTTGCTAGTCTACACAGCATTTATTTGGTCATTTAAACAGGCGCCTCTAGAGAGAATCGTGTGAGGAACATGATATTTCTTACAAGCTCGTTTCCTCTCACCCTACTGTACTCATTCACTCTCCTCGTTTCCCTGTGATGTTTTCAGTAGGACGCGAGTGGAAGACTGTGGAGAGGACGCGAGGAATCATCACTAACAATTGAGAAAAGTCATAGGTTGGGGCAGCTGATCAAAGTGCTTTTAGTGTTTACAGTGCGTGTTGGGTCATGCACGGCAAAGAGCGAACAACAGACTGAGATGGCACATCTGGGTACTTAGTCAAAACTTGGGAACAAATTGGGAAAACATTGGGGTACTTTCATAGGCAACAGTTCCAAGGAGCCTGAAGTCACACATTAGCGACATGTTTCAAACATGTTTTGTATTGTAATCAGTGGTTGTCAGTACACTAAATCTTAATCCGTCAACATGACAGTCGAGGTTGATCAGGGCTCGGGGCACCCAAAAATGAGAGATTTTGGCAACCTAACTATACTGAATGGTTGCCCAACCCATCAACTAATTATCATTGCACAAAGTTTCTCTGAGGAGATTTTGGCATGTAATTTGAGCAATGCTAATATAGGGTTGATTGTCAATCGCAGGACCCTGCAGCTTTCCCCCCAATTTAGGGGCATGGCCTTGTTGAAACGTTGTGCCATCTTGCCCAACTGCTTTGTGGTTCTACCTGTAACAAGCGACTACTTTATTTCTCAAAATGTAACTAACAATACTAGAGCAAACATATGTTGCATAAATAATTTATGGTATGTTACTGTACAAAGGACAGTGAGTCTTTTCAATGAGAGTATACAGTTTCCATAAAAAAAAAAAATCCTAACCGTTGTCACATCAAAATGTGCTGGGTATTATTCAAGTGGGTGAAAAGTAACAGATGTATGCATCTTGTACAACAGACATGTTTATCTGTCATTTTGAGTAACGGTAGAGAAAGCTGTGTGTGTGACATTTCTATCTGCAACATTATATATATAAAAAAAAGAGGTTTAAAGAGGTTTTTGGTGTATCCACCAACTCACAAGGGTGCGGTTTCTTTGGTGGTAAGGCCTTCAGGGTGTTTGCAGGCCTCTTTAGACCCCAAGCACCTCTAGCTGGCTTAGCTGAACATGATGGGGCCTCACTACTAGTGGATGGTACTGGGACAGCTGAACACACAGAGAAAGAAGATACAACCTTCTTTACTGAGCAGTTCAATACAGTATCTGTTGTAAAAGCAGTCCCAAAACTCCAGTGAGTTTCAGCAATAGATCCAGTGAGAGGTCAAGTCATGCTGTATGAACTTATGTTTACAATTTTACATATTTAACTATATTATCAAAGGCTAAAGTAGAATACATAGGATCACTGAAAATTTACCCATTTTTTTCCTCTTTGGTATTGGAAAAGCCTCACTGCTGGTCGACAAGTCCTTTTGGGCTTGGCTGGGTGCTTGTATACTCTTCGCCTTTAGGTTTCTGTTTGCTGTCAACAAGTTTATAGGTGCAAAACACACAAGTTATTAATTTGGGTACATACAACCAAGAGAGACAAACTCAAAAGTATAATTTATCATGGTTCAGTTTATTTCCAAACCCAGACATAGCTGTGTGTACCTGCATGGCCACTGGGTTTGTCACTCGAGGAGGTTGCAATGGCTCTTCCTGAGAGAGGCCTGAGGCTGGGTATTGATCTCAGAGAGGCTGGCGGCAAGCCAGAGGGTTGGGCTTTCATCAGACAAGATCTCAACAGCTTGAAGTCTACAATATAATTAATCATAGAGGTGTTGACAGACAACCCACACACACAATAATCAATCAAATTAACTGAACACCTGCTTACCTGGAATTGCACTACGTCCACTGCTGGAAGTTGAAACTGCTGTGGCCTGAGGTAGAATAGGCAGATTTTGCAAGTTCCGCAATATCAACTAATTATTACATCATTTTCTACAGGAATTGACAAAGGGCAATGTTGGATATAATCATACGATTATTATATGGGCTATGCCCCAAATCTTTAACTAAATTCAAGACAAAGTGAAATTAGCATCTCCTATACCTCTTGAGAGAGGGCGGCTGCAGCATTTCTTGAAGCTTGCGTCTTCCTCCAGGTTCTGGGGAGAGCAGATGGGTCTGAAACTGTGGAGGCTGGCTTGGTTTTTGGCAGGCCAACCAACGCCGGAAGCTGGGATGCAATTCCAGGAGGGGGTAACAGCAATTTGGGATTGGAGGAAACACTAGGGGGCTTTAAGAAGGTCTTTCTGTCAGTGATTATGTTTGAGGCAGCAGGTGGATGAGTGGTTGGTTTTGGGATGGAGCTCAGATAGAGTCTTTTCCTCACATCTAAGCTTTTTCCTTCTTGCATTTCTGTGTCCATATTGAAGGCTTTGGTATTAGGCATGGGAGTGGAAGTGACCAGTGGGCTGGAACTCAATTCCAGTATGTCTTCCAAACTGAGAGCAGCCCCTTTGTTGTCCAGAGATACACTTTTGTTACACAAACTGTTGGAGCATCCATCTCTCCTGGATGGGCCTGGTTGGGACTGTGCCTTATCCTCACGGCCTTCAATGCCAGATGTTTCTGTAGCAACAGGCTTGGCCTCAAAAGTGTTGCTCAGGAGGTTCTCAGTCTCAGCATTAGCCTCCGGATCAGTGGTTGTTACTTCGAGCTTCAATGGTGGGTGAGCTTCAAATGTGTTGTTCAGAGAGCTCAAAGTCTTTACATTAGCAAGTGGTAACTCAGTGGTTGTAAGATTGAGCTGAGTTAGGACTATGGTGTAGTTGGGCCCAATTTTGGACTCCTGTGCTGGTTCAACCTGATGGTCAAAGGTGCTGTTCTTTGAGTTAGTCCTCTTACCGTCACACTCTGGGTCAAATGCAGCTCCAGATGATAATGAGGAAAGTGGCACAGTGCATGAGGTTGACACCTCACCATGAGAGCAAATAACATGTGTGACATTAGCATCTGGCACACAGGACAAATCCCCAGAGTCTTGGATCACTGCAGACTCGGCAGTCAGGTTCTGTACTCCACTACACTCAAATGCAGACATATCATGCTCGCCCTCCAGGGTGACTCTAGAATAGCTAGAGCTGTTGATGGACAGGGTCTTCATGTCATATGTACCGTCAAGGGAGGCTCTGGAGCAGCTAGAACCATTGATCGACAGGGTCTTCATGTCATATGTACCGTCAAGGGAGGCTCTGGAGCAGCTAGAACCATTGATCGACAGGGTCTTTCCAAGAGGTGTCAGTGCAGAACTTTCCTGCAAATTGAGACTTTGAGTAGAGCTCGCCATATCAGAAAGTCCATCCTCTTCCTCCTCCTCCTCTGATTTATTGATCATCTCTCTAATGGAAACAGGAGTCTCACGAGGGATATGGGACAAGTCTTTTGTAGTCCTAACTGTCTGTGTCACTGCTACTGGCAAGAAAGAAGAGTCCACAGTAGCATCCAGAGAACTGATCTCACTGTAATAGGGCAGGGTTTCATCCTCAAGCCAGAACATTGAGGGGTCCATGGGACTGATTGCTCTGGCTGGAGTCAGGCATTGGCCTGTGAATATCTCATGATAAAGACGGGATGCATTTGGATCACCGTCTTCCCCTGCCCTCACCAGTTTTGGGGATTTGAAAACAGGGGTGAGGGACGAGGTAGCTAACTGACAGCTGTCTGGGAGAGGTACTCTTAGAATGCTAGTGTCAGAGAGGGGGTCTGCCCTGTCCTCTGCTTGCATTGAGACATTTTGTACAGACACACATGAGGTTGCAGTCTTATTAACATTGGGAGGTACAATATTTTCATCCTCTGCCATTATATTTGGCCAAGAGGCACCTGGGATGGAAGCTTGTTGAACTGCCTGACTGGCCATGTTAGTCTCTTGACTGCCATCAGGCAATGTAAACAAGGTCTTCTGGCATTTCTGGTTGGGTAACTTAGAAGAAAGAGAGTGAGATTTTATGGGATGGGACTCCTTGACGTTGTTGGTGTCTCTTTGCCACACAGAGCTAGGGATTGGATTCAGTGTTTTCTGTTTCAAAGCAGAATGTGTATGACCTTGGAGACCATTAACAGTGTGACCCAGATTCTCCTTATCCATGGCCTGTGGGGAAACAAATGTAGATGAATACATAGTTCCTGCTAAAAACTACCTTTGACCTATGATAAGAAAAATACACTTTTACAGCATAAGTTTGAGTCACATAAGTTACATTGCTATGTGGCTATCCAGGTGTATAATTCTATCTTCAACATTTAGATACCTATCACTCCACCTGACACATGAGGCTTTGAAAGTGCCTTGGCAGATCAACATTAACTTGAGTCAGTACAGCAATAGTGTTAAACTCGATCTAGCCATGAAACACAACTTAATTGGATTTTTGTAAAGGCTACTGGCTTAGCCATAAAACATGACGTAACCAGTGGATTTTTGTATACTGAATGAATACAGTGTACAAATACACTTGTATTTTTACACTCTTAACTAGATAATCATATCATGAATTAGAATTATGAAAATATGGTAGATATGAATATAATACTGCTTCTATTACCCTCAATGAATTGGCCAGGATGGAGATTTTCTGAAATGTGGCTGGGGCTGTGATGAATGAAAGAGTATTTAAAAACTCTGATGAAACTAATAACTGGAAACGTAAAGTCTGAATCAAATTAATTAACCTAACACATTGCATTAATGAACTGATTTTATTAATTTAATGAATGGAAGGTACAAATTGATGTAATTAATGTCCTCTTGATATCATTTTATTCTGGGGGGGGGGGGTAGGTTTGGTTCAATTTACATTTACGGCATTTAGCAGACGCCTTTATCAATTAATTAACTAGTTATCTAATTAATAAGTAAGTGTATAATTTCGGTTTGAATCCTCCTTTTTACTTGAAGTTACTTCTCCATGCCTGTCCAGTTGGTGACAGTAATGCACCATTGAGTTGCCAACCGCCATAAAACCCGACTGAGGAGGAAGAACTATAATACACTGCTCATTGGTTGGAATGGGTCCAGTCCAATGAGAACAAATACATTTGAAACTTGCAGCGGGATTTTTTTTAAGCCCATTCCTCCTGTTTATTGTTTGTGCTAGCTTGCTGCCTATGAAAACATATTGTGAGATCTCAGGTTACAGTAAGTATTGATGTGTGATCGTATAGATTTGACTATGGTGCTATCAAAGACAACGCCCTAGAAGTATTCATAAACTTGTCACGGCAAGAAACAACGTAGCTAGCAAGAATAACAGTTGCATAATACATGAAATATATATTGAACAAAGCAATAAAACCGATAAGAATAAGAACCTGTCAATCAATAAGTAAATTGCAGTCCCAAAATGTACACCAGACAAGCTCGTGACCACCTCATAAACTAAGTAAACATTCTACGAACATAGGCTCGCGTTAAAGGTGCTAGCCGCACACATTCATTAAAATAATCCAACGGACACGTTATGCAATTAGACAGCACCAGAACATATTGGAGCAACTGTTCAATCGCATACCTGCGCTTCAGATCGAGTGGCCCTTTCCTCTTGCAAACGTCAGGACATGCGTAGCAGGTCTTTAAATCTGTGCAGTTCTTCCTCATTTGACAGTCTGGAATCCACGCGCGTGGCTGCCGCCCGCAGGCCGGAGGAGCCACAACCAAGGTATTCTAACGCGTCAGGAGAACAAACATCACATGAGTGAATGAAATAATTCAAATACATAATCTGGACATCCGGTGTGCTAAATAAATACTCAGCTCGGTGTACAAACCAGCAGATATAAATCAAATCGTATTGGTGACATTGCATACAGCCGTAAGTGATATAGTGAAATGCTTTTGATAATTGAGCTCCGAGCTCAACAACAATCAAACAAATCAACAGTTCAATACAATATAATAATAATAATAAATGGCAAGGGTACCAGATAAAAGGAACGTTATTCTCCAGACAGTACTGTGTCTTCTCTTGGAAGCCATATGCATCTTGGAAGCCATATGCATGTACATTTTAATGATATCTTCCTTGAGGTTGTGGTCGAAAATCCCAGAATGATGCGACAGAAAGTTCAGTGATAGCCTTTCTAAGAAATCACTGATGTTAATTCCTGCTTATTAAATAATGGCTAATAGGATTCAGATGTTGTTATTGGGACAAGAGTAAGAAAAGCAAGTCATAATGATGTCGAAACGATGATGTTCTGATCCAATTCTTATGAGCCAATGGGTTTTGGGCCAAAGGGTGGATGTTGTACACATGTTTATGCCAAAAGAAATGATACAGCATTTTTCTCCTCTATATAAGAAACAGACATAATGATAATAACTTTTTTGGAATACCTCTGCAGAGACCCCAGTTTGTTTGTTATTATCTGCATTAATAAAACTGTATAATCCTTTGAATAACTCTTCTCATTTGTCCGCTTCCACTCTACCACGAGGTGAATTGTGAATCTCAATGAGAGATGGTGTTATTGCCCTCCTTTTTAAAAGGGGTAATGCAAATCCTTATGCAGCTGGAGGCCTTTGACTATGTTAACTAGATTACAAATTAGTAAGAAAAGTTATAACAAACAGATGGGCAAGTGCAATGCCTTATTTAACTGAACCAGACCAAACATGTGGAGTAAGGGGTAGGATGGTTAATTAAAACATACAGCTCCATAAAGATAAACATAGGCATCAGACAGCTTTCATAGCTGTCAGTCTAGATGGTTTTGGAGGAAACTCGATAAACTGTTCAAACCAGCAGAATGAAACTGGAGCTGTGTTCCCACTAGAGCACTGTTAGAATGACAGTTGTGATAGAATGGTACACCCTACTGGTCAAAATAAGGAAAAGCTTACGGCACCGGGTATTCCCAGGCGGTCGAGATCGGACGAGATCGGGCGTGTTCAGGGTGGTATGGCCGTAAACGGAATTTGCAGTGGTGGGTACTGTATACAAAGTTACGGCAGGGAGACATCCACCACTTTGAAATAAAGAACAATACTATATTGTATACGCAGAAGGCAGGGAATTACCTTGAAAAAAAAATCAAACTGCAATTAAGATGATTCGACTAACCTACATTTGAAAGAGATCCATCTCATAGAAGACAGTTGGTTGGTTGCAAACATTTCATTTAAACCCGAGTAGAGAACCGACATCCACCACTTTACAAGGAGGAGATCATTCGAATATATGACCTTTTTAACATAGAAAAAGCAGTTAATTCTAGAAAATGCAAGGACTTAATCTCTCACGAGCACATAGTCCTGACCAAACATTGGCGTAACCAAATACAATGAGAGAAATGTACTTTTGGGGTGCTGTACAAAAGCAAGTGAATTTTCTTGAACACAGAGAGGGGGTGCACCGTTCCTGGAGATACTGCAATACCAGGTCGATGCGTGGAGTGGACGGAGCAAGCCCCTATTCCATCTCCCTGTTCCAAAAATCAATTTAATATATGGTCCCCGGGTAGGGGACGTATCAGATATTAAACTGATAAGAACAGATACTACACTTGATCTTAGCCAAAAGGCCGAGAAGCGATACCTTCAACCAATTCGGGAGAGGGGGGCCATTCTCTGGAACGTCAATCCCGTTCACGATTTAACCACACAGTGAGTTCTACATGTATTTCACCAAATAACAAAAATAGCGTTTAGATAACATTGACGTTGTAACTTCAACATTTACAAACATCTGAAATAAAAACTTTTGACCGTACTAAACCGGTACTTTCGAAGCCCCTTGGTCACGTGGTAACCACGTCCTCAAATCGGAGATGCGGGCGGGCATTTTCAATCTAAATACAGTCGTACAGAAAAGTAAACTACGGTTAACCCGTGGATAGAACCAGCTACAGTTTCTTTTAAATGTTGAGATAATAATGTCGCCTAGCGAAATGCTTTTTAATGCCAGTGAGTGGTCGTTATTATACCACAAACACACATGAGAGAGCAGAAAGTAGAAAACGTTTTGTCGCCATCTACACTTTGCCCATACGCATACATTGAGACATCACACCACTGTTTGTGTTCGCCCTGGTAGGCTGATCCTTCCCATCCTGGTCACCACCTCTTCCATAGACTTCCATCCAGCAAAAGGTTCCGGTCAATCAAGACCAAAACCTCGCGCCACCTGAACAGTTTCTTCCCCATGGCAGTGGGGCTCACAAACAAGCTCCCTGCCTCTCACTGACTCGAGGACTTCCTCCCCCCCCCACACACACACACACTATGAAAACCTTTTGAAATCAGACAAAATTCACGAGGAAGAGCAATGACTTTTCTTTTCTTTTTTACGGACAAAAAAGTTACCGAAAGATACAAGCAATGATTTAAAGTCCCTTTTAAATGGGATGACGTTTTTAAAGCCTTGAAAAGCATGAAAGACAATTAGGTCCCAGGTAGAGATGGCTCCCAAAGGAGTTTTACTTTGCCTTTTGGGACACAGTTGGAAGCCATATGCTGGACATGTTTAATGACATCTTCCTTCAAGGTGAATTGGAAAACTCAATGAGAGATGGTGTTATTGCCCTCCTTTTTTAAAAGGGGTAATGCAAAATCCTTATGCAGCTGGAGGCCTTTGACTATGTTAACGAGATTACAAATTAATAAGAAACGTTATAACAAACAAATAGGCAAGTGCAATGCCTTATTTAACTGAACCAGACCAAACATGTGGAGTAAGGGGTAGGATGATTAATTAAAACATACAGCTCCATAAAGATAAACATAGGCATCAGACAGCGTTCATAGCTGTCAGTCTAGATGGTTTTGGAGGAAACTCGATAAAACTGTTCAAACCAGCAGAATGAAACTGGAGCTGTGTTCACACTAGAGCACTGTTAGAATGACAGTTGTGATAGAATGGTACACCCTACTGGTCAAAATAAGGAAAAGCTTACGGCACCGGGTATTCCCAGGCGGTCGAGATCGGACGAGATCGGGCGTGTTCAGGGTGGTATGGCCGTAAACGGAATTTGCAGTGGTGGGTACTGTATACAAAGTTACGGCAGGGAGACATCCACCACTTTGAAATAAAGAACAATACTATATTGTATACGCAGAAGGCAGGGAATTACCTTGAAAAAAAAATCAAACTGCAATTAAGATGATTCGACTAACCTACATTTGAAAGAGATCCATCTCATAGAAGACAGTTGGTTGGTTGCAAACATTTCATTTAAACCCGAGTAGAGAACCGACATCCACCACTTTACAAGGAGGAGATCATTCGAATATATGACCTTTTTAACATAGAAAAAGCAGTTAATTCTAGAAAATGCAAGGACTTAATCTCTCACGAGCACATAGTCCTG
Source organism: Argentina silus (assembly GCF_951799395.1). NCBI lineage: Eukaryota > Metazoa > Chordata > Actinopteri > Argentiniformes > Argentinidae > Argentina > Argentina silus. The sequence continues at coordinate 14,596,340 of NC_139670.1, read as the reverse complement.
ACCAAACATTGGCGTTACCAAATACAATGAGAGAAATGTACTTTTGGGGTGCTGTACAAAAGCAAGTGAATTTTCTTGAACACAGAGAGGGGGGTGCACCGTTCCTGGAGATACTGCAATACCAGGTCGATGCGTGGAGTGGACGGAGCAAGCCCCTATTCCATCTCCCTGTTCCAAAAATCAATTTAATATATGGTCCCCGGGTAGGGGACGTATCAGATATTAAACTGATAAGAACAGATACTACACTTGATCTTAGCCAAAAGGCCGAGAAGCGATACCTCCAACCAATTCGGGAGAGGGGGGTCATTCTCTGGAACGTCAATCCCGTTCACGATTTAACCACACAGTGAGTTCTACATGTATTTCACCAAATAACAAAAATAGCGTTTAGATAACATTGACGTTGTAACTTCAACATTTACAAACATCTGAAATAAAAACTTTTGACCGTACTAAACCGGTACTTTCGAAGCCCCTTGGTCACGTGGTAACCACGTCCTCAAATCGGAGATGCGGGCGGGCATTTTCAATCTAAATACAGTCGTACAGAAAAGTAAACTACGGTTAACCCGTGGATAGAACCAGCTACAGTTTCTTTTAAATGTTGAGATAATAATGTCGCCTAGCGAAATGCTTTTTAATGCCAGTGAGTGGTCGTTATTATACCACAAACACACATGAGAGAGCAGAAAGTAGAAAACGTTTTGTCGCCATCTACACTTTGCCCATACGCATACATTGAGACATCACACCACTGTTTGTGTTCGCCCTGGTAGGCTGATCCTTCCCATCCTGGTCACCACCTCTTCCATAGACTTCTATCCAGCAAAAGGTTCCGGTCAAAGACCAAAACCTCGCGCCACCTGAACAGTTTCTTCCCCATGGCAGTGGGGCTCACAAACAAGCTCCCTGACTCTAGGACTTCCTCCCCACACATGAAAATCAGACAAAATTCACGAGGAAGAGCAATGACTTTTCTTTTTTATGGACAAAAAAGTTACCGAAAGATACAAGCAATGATTTAGAGTCCCTTTTAAATGGGATGACGTTTTTAAAGCCTTGAAAAGCATGAAAGACAATTAGGTCCCAGGTAGAGATGGCTCCCAAAGGAGTTTTACTTTGCCTTTTGGGACACAGTTGGAAGCCATATGCTGGACATGTTTAATGACATCTTCCTTCAATGTGAATTGGAAAACTCAATGAGAGATGGTGTTATTGCCCTTCTTTTTAAACGGGTAATGCAAAATCCTCATGCAGCTGGAGGCCTTTGACTATGTTAACTAGATTACAAATTAGTAAGAAAAGTTATAACAAACAAATAGGCAAGTGCAATGCCTTATTTAACTGAACCAGACCAAACATGTGGAGTAAGGGGTAGGATGATTAATTAAAACATACAGCTCCATAAAGATAAACATAGGCATCAGACAGCTTTCATAGCTGTCAGTCTTGATGGTTTTGGAGGAAACTTGATAAATTGTTCAAACCAGCAGAATGAAACTGGATCTGTGTTCACACTAGAGCACTGTTAGAACGACAGTTGTGATAGAATGGTACACCCTACTGGTCAAAATAAGGAAAAGTTTACGGCACCGGGTAGCTTTTCCTTATTTCGACCAGTAGGGTGTACTATTGTATCACCACTGTCGTTCTAACAGTGCTGTAGTGCGAACACAGCTCCAGTTTCATATTGCTGTTTTGGTCTGTTTTGCTTTTTAGTCCAGTTTTGACAGGCTACTATTGTAACAACTTAAACTCCCACACGTTATTTATTTCAAGGTGGTTGGCTATAATATGAAATCATGCGTGTGCGCTGCTCATTCATTTTAGCCTTGTGTAGCAAACATTTCAAGGAAAATATTTAGAGCCAAAATTGTTTTGGAAACTCTCGATGCCCGGACTATAATGCAACAACTTCCTCCGTTTCGTTCATTTTTGATTGTCTCCACAGAAGTCATTCAGTCAATGTTGCAGAAAAATTGTAGCGCTCCCATTCTTTCACCCCCACCCCGGTTTCAGTGACTGTGTGGCGGGGCTGAGTGTGTGAGTGTTCGATGGCGTCTTCGCAGCCTGGTGTCCTCTCGACTCGGACTCAGAAACAAGGAACGACAATTTAAAGAAAACACACTGAATCCATGTTGGCCGATGTGTCTGAACTGTATTCGTTATACAGGGGGATATACAGTATTGTTGCTTGGTCTCAGAGGGATTGTAAAATATACTATACAAGTTATGGTTTGGATCATATTTACCGCAATGCATGATGGGGAAAATACTGAACAGTAGTATCTATAGAGCCACACCGTGGTTGTGAAGCTTATGCACTAGACCGACCTCACCACCTCCGACGTGTACAACTCATACTTACCTGGCAAGGGAGACACCATGATCAAGAAGGCGGTTCACCCAGGGCGAGGCTCAGCCATTGCACTCCGGTTGTGCTGACCCCTGCGAATTCCCCAAATGTGGGAATCTCGATTGCATAATTTCTGGTAGTGGGGGACTGCGTTCGCGCTCTCCCCTGATAAATTGTTTAAATTGAGTCATGATGAGCTGCTCGGCGGATGCATGCTTGCTATCACAGTATGGTAAGTTTTGCCAAACCGTTTGAAGTTTTGTATGTCGTGTGTATTTCTTAAAATGAAAGATTGTACAGAATGTAAAAATGCTTCACAAACCAATGCTTACTTTGAAACAACGTCTCATGGATAGAATAAAGGAAGCAAGACTAGTTGTCTGGTTCCCTCTCTCCCATTCTATCACAACACTGTTATTCAGTCTTCAGCTCAATGAGTGTGGAACAGCCTCGCTCTCCCTGTGTTCGATGGCGGCATTGCAGCCTGGTGTCTCACGGTCCACTCGACTCGTACTCACAAACAAGGATCGACAATTTAAAGAAAACACATTGAATCCATTTGGCCGATGTGTCTGAACTGTATTCGTTATACAGGATGATATACAGTATTGTTGCTTAGGTTAAGCTCTTAGACGGACTGTAAAATATACTGTACAAATTATGCTTTTGAACATATTTACCGCAATGCATGATGGGGAAACTACTAAACAGTTGTATCTATAGAGCCACACCGTGGATGTAAAGCTTATGCACTAGACCGACCTCACCACCTCCGACGTATGCAACTCATACTTACCTGGCAAGGGAGACACCATGATCAAGAAGGTGGTTCACCCAGGGCGAGGCTCAGCCATTGCACTCCGGTTGTGCTGACCCCTGCGAATTCCCCAAATGTGGGAATCTCGATTGCATAATTTCTGGTAGTGGGGGACTGCGTTCGCGCTCTCCCCTGATAAATTGTTTAAAGTTAATAGTTCATGACTGCTCAAAGCATATATGCTTGAAAGTACGTTATAGGATGGAGTTACACTATACTTGCTTAGATAAAAATGCTATGCACTATAATAGTATCATACCTGCCTTTGAGCGGTGGAAGTGGGGTCTGGGGTTGTTGGTTGAGTGATGTGTGTTTATGCTTTTGGTTTACCTCGATCCCCCGCAAAGGAAAGCGGGGTGGGCGTTTTTGTTACTTTTTGTTAACGTTTTTGTGACAAGGGGGGACACGGTCCCCCATGTACAGCCGAAATAAAAACGTTGAACAATCTGTTCTTATCATTTTAATATCTGATACGTCCCCTACCCGGGGACCATATATTAAATTGATTTTTTTCGAATAGGAATATGGAATAGGGGCTTGCTCCGTCCACTCCATGCATCAACCTGGAATTGCACTACCTCCAGAAATGGTGCACCCCCCTTTCTGTGTTTACGAACATTCAGTCGCTCTTGTGTAGCACCGAAAGTTTGATCTTTGTCATTGATTATGGCAATGTTTGGTTTGGACTGTGCTATGGTGAGATTGAGTCTTTGCATTTTTTATGCTATTTTATTATTAGAATTATCTGCCTTTTCTGTGTTGAAAAAAGAATTAGTACATATGATCGCCTCCTTGTGTGGTGGATTTTGGCACAACCTCTTCTCAGTTTTGAATGGACTGTTTGCAACCAACCAATTGTCTCCTATGAGATTAATCTCTTTCAGATGTAGGGTAGTATAATAATCATAATTGCAGTTTTGACTTTTGTTTGTTTTTCCTCAAGGTAATTCCTTACCTTCTGTGTATACAAGATAGTATTACTCCTTTATTGCAAAGTGGTGGATGTCTCCCTGCCTTAAGTTTATATACAGTACCGAAGCTTACTTGGAAGCTAAGCAGCGTCGGGCCGGGTTAATACATGGATAGGAGACCGCCTGGGAATACCCGGTGCCGTAAGCTTTTCCTTATTTTGACCAGTAGTAGCGTATCTATAGAGCCACACCGTGGGCCTAAAGCTTATGCACTAGACCGACCTCACCACCTCCAACGTGTACAACTCATACTTACCTGGCAAGGGAGACACCATGATCAAGAAGGTGGTTCACCCAGGGCGAGGCTCAGCCATTGCACTCCGGTTGTGCTGACCCCTGCGAATTCCCCAAATGTGGGAATCTCGATTGCATAATTTCTGGTAGTGGGGGACTGCGTTCGCGCTCTCCCCTGATAAATTGTTCAAAGTTAATAGTTCATGACTGCTCATAGCATATATGCTTGTAAGTACGTTATAGGATGGAGTTACACTATACTTATAATGCTTAAATTGAGGAAGAGGAAGTGTACCTGTCTCGTTCTAACTTTCTCCCATTCGCTCATACCGTCCCCTTTATTTAGGTTTCAGCCCTGATAATTGTGACTGCCTTTGGCCCCAGGCCCGAGCATTGGTTACTTTACTATCTTATGATGACTGATGCATAGATGATTCACTTACGTAAACAAATGTATTTGTTGTAAGTCGCTTTGGATAAAGGCATCTGCTAAATGCCATAAATGTAACTTGTCCCACAGCTGTGGGACAGGCCCACTCTCTCTGTGTTCAATGGTGGCATTGCAGCCTGGGTTCTCATGGTCTTCTCAAACACACAAGAAAGGCATGAACATTGATTTATACATTCAACTGTATTTGTTTAACTCTCTTCGTTACACATGTGGGATAAGGTAATTTGCTTGTCGCTTACTTTGGGATGTCAGACAGACTTGCGGGGGGTCCGTGGTGAGGGAGCCAGCCAGATGGTCAAGGCTACTTAGAATTTTAGGGATTTTTTCCAGGACAGGCAAGGGGTGGGGGGTGGTTTTTCTAGAACATCTGTCTCAGGCTTGCTGGTTCCTGGCAGCGGAGGGCTGAGAGTCAAACTGACCCAGTACACCGATGACACCACCCTGCTACTTTGCAGGGACTTTGCATGCCCTACCATCATCAGCAAGGCGTCGAGAGCGGTCCTTAACCTCGCCAAGTCATCGATTAAGTACTTTGGCCAGTGGAGGGGTAGGACGGACGTGCCTGGGGGTCTATCTCTCTGCGACGGGCCCTTGAGGATGCTCGGGGTCCGCTTTGAGTCCCCCGGCTCTGTGATGGTGAACTGGAATGCGAGAATCGCGACAGTCCAGAGGAGGTTGGTGCTGTGGAAGGCCAGGTCCTTGTCCTTTGTGGGCAAGGTCCTGGTCTTCAAAGTAGACATACTTCCCTCACTGTTATATCTGGCGTACGTCTACCTGCTGCCCGCGAGCATGAGGAGGCCCCTCGTGCGGCTCATGTTCCAGTTCATGTGGGGGGGCAGGTATGAGTATGTTGCCAGGGCCCGCATGCTCTCAGACACCTGGGAGGGGAGTAGGGATGTCCCGCACTTTCCTCTCAAGCTCGGCTCTGTCTTTGTGTCCTTCCTGCTGACGGAGCTCGCTCGCTCGCCCGGTCATACATCCTTCCGGGTTCTTCCTAATAATAATAATATATGCCATTTAGCTGACGTTTTTATCCAAAGCGACTTACATTGCAGTGAGTACATACATTTCAGTATATATGGTCCCAGCAGGAATCAAACCCACAACCTAAGCGCTGTTAGCGCCATGCTCTACCAACTGAGCCACAGAGGACCAGGGGCCACAGAGGCCATACAGCCATGGACAATCCCAGCTCAGGGACCTGCATTGGTTGAGCCTCCACAAGTACTTGCCAGTGCGATCCATCATGCACTGGCATGGCTTGGTGCGGTCCCCCCTGTGCCCGAGACCAGGGTGTGGCGGGGAGGAGAGCATGCGTCATCTGTTCTGGGACTGTGGTTTCGCCGGAGTGGCGTGGGCCAGGGTGGGGCTTTTGAGAAGGGTGAGGGGGGATTTCACCCTAACTTGGGCGAGGGTAGAAAGAGGGGTAGGGAGGGTGTGGCAGGGACCGTTTCCTCCTCTGGCTGGTAATCAGCCTCTTTTGGCAGGGGCTGTGGGACTCCAGGCAGGAAGTGAGGACGGGGGCAAACTGGGGAAGTAGAAGTTAGGAGGGTGGAGGGGGATTTGAGAGGGAGGATGAGGAAGGAGCTGAGGAAGTGGGGCCACCATGCTGCCTTTGAGCGGTGGAAGTGGGGTCTGGGGTTGTTGGTTGAGTGATGTGTGTTTATGCTTTTGGTTTACCTCGACCCCCGCAAAGGAAAGCGGGGTGGGCGTTTTTGTTACTTTTTGTTAACGTTTTTGTGACAAGGGGGGACACGGTCCCCCATGTACAGCCGAAATAAAAACGTTATCATTTTAATATCTGATACGTCCCCTACCCGGGGACCATATATTAAATTGATTTTTCTAACAGGAATATGGAATATGGGCTTGCTCCGTCCACTCCATGCATCAACCTGGAATTGCACTACCTCCAGAAATGGTGCACCCCCCTTTCTGTGTTTAAGAACATTCAGTCGCTCTTGTGTAGCACCGAAAGTTTGATCTTTGTCATTGATTATGGCAATGTTTGGTTTGGACTGTGCTATGGTGAGATTGAGTCCTTGCATTTTTTATGCTATTTTATTATTAGAATTATCTGCCTTTTCTGTGTTGAAAAAAGAATTAGTACATATGATCGCCTCCTTGTGTGGTGGATTTTGGCACAACCTCTTCTCAGTTTTGAATGGACTGTTTGCAACCAACCAATTGTCTCCTATGAGATTAATCTCTTTCAGATGTAGGGTAGTATAATAATCATAATTGCAGTTTTGACTTTTGTTTGTTTTTCCTCAAGGTAATTCCTTACCTTCTGTGTATACAAGATAGTATTACTCCTTTATTGCAAAGTGGTGGATGTCTCCCTGCCTTAAGTTTATATACAGTACCGAAGCTTACTTGGAAGCTAAAGCAGCGTCGGGCCGGGTTAGTACATGGATAGGAGACCGCCTCGGAATACCCGGTGCCGTAAGCTTTTCCTTATTTTGACCAGTAGTAGCGTATCTATAGAGCCACACCGTGGGCCTAAAGCTTATGCACTAGACTGACCTCACCACCTCCGACGTGTACAACTCATACTTACCTGGCAAGGGAGACACCATGATCAAGAAGGTGGTTCACCCAGGGCGAGGCTCAGCCATTGCACTCCGGTTGTGCTGACCCCTGCGAATTCCTCAAATGTGGGAATCTCGATTGCATAATTTCTGGTAGTGGGGGACTGCGTTCGCGCTCTCCCCTGATGACTTGTTTAAATTGAGTTATGATGGGCTGCTCGGCGGATGCATGCTCGCTATCACAGTATGGTGATTTTTGCCAAACCTTCTGAAATTTAGAGTTTTGCGTGTCGTGTGTATTTCTTAAAATGAGAGATTGTACAGAATGTGAGAATGCTTCACAAACCAATGCTCAGTTTGAAACAACGTCTCATGGATAGAATAAAGGAAGCAAGACTAGTTGTCTGGTTCCCTCTCTCCCATTCTATCACAACACTGTTATTCAGTCTTCAGCTCAATGAGTGTGGAACAGCCCCGCTCTCCCTGTGCTCGATGGCGGCATTGCAGCCTGGTGTCTCACGGTCCACTCGACACGTACTCACAAACAAGGATCGACAATTCTTTTTTTCAACAATATATTTATTGTTTTTTTCATTGAATATACAAAACAAACAACATTAAATGTCCTCCCACCCCGATAACATACCATTCTCGGTCAAAATAGATACAAATAAATAAATAATAGAATAAAGTAAAGATAAAGATAAAAATTATATACATATGCACATACATACTTACACTCACACGTGTGTACATGTTACGTATATACTTGTGTACATATAAGAAGAGAATTCGATTTAAAAATGGTTGAATAAACAAAGGAAAGACCAAATGAGTAACTAAATCAATAGAGAAAATAAAAATAAAATAAATAAAGTCAATATCATTCTATTTCTCCTTCTGCCAAGTTATTATTTACAACCAGGTTACATTAGCTGGAATACAAATCCACAAAGTCAGACAAGGTACAGGCACCATTTTTCAATCACAGTCATCTTACAACCTCGCATCCTTTATAAAATGTAAGAAAGGCGTCCACATGTTATAAAAATCCTCGACTTTATCTCTTACTATGTAAGTGAGTTTTTCCAATGCCAAACTGTTAGACATTTCCTTAATCCATTGACTAGAATTAGGTCCTATAGTATCTTTCCATTTCAGTGCTATTACCCGTTTTGCCTGGAACAAGCAGAAGTTAATAAGTTTCCGTTTCTTCATAGATGCTGTGAAATCATTAGGGTATATATGTAGTAAACATATTTTGGCATCAACAGGCATAACACTTTCTGTTAGTTTAGAAACCAGTTCCAGAACCTCTTTCCAGAAAGTTTGGAGTTTTCGACAGCTCCACATGCAATGAAACAAAGTTCCTATTTCTTCATTACATTTAAAGCAATTGTCAGGAATACTGGGATTGAAATGGTGCAGTTTAACTGGTGTAATATAAGTCCTGAGCAGCCACTTATAATGTAGCAGTTTGCATCCTGTATTAATGGTTTGGGTTTGGGCCCGAAAACATGTTTTCTCCCAGTCCTCTACAGAGATGTTTGACTGAAGATCATTTTTCCAAGCTGATAGATGAGCATGGGAGTTTTCCTTCGAACCTGTTAGTAATATATTATAAAACATAGACAACTGGCCTCTACCATGTAAACGTTTTACTGTTAGCTGTTCGATGGTGGACAGAGGAGGTATCAGAGTGGTTTTAGTTTGGGAGTAAATAAAGCTCCTGATTTGTAAATACTTAAAAAAGTGTTTTCTTGGAAGGTTATACTTATCTATTAGCTGTTGAAATGACATTAGAGTACCCTCACTATACAGGTCTGCAATTTTGCCTAGTCCTTTATCCATCCAGTGTTTGAACCCTGCATCACGTCTCCCTGGTTTGAAACTATCATTTCCCCAAATAGGTGCGAAACCTGACAGTTTGGCAGTTTCATTTAAAAAGGTGTGGGCCTCGTGCCAGATTAGTATGGTGTTTTTAAGAAATGGATTGTGTGTATGTTTTATCAGCTTTTTTATTTGCGAAGAATAAAGATATAAGTACAGTGGTAGTTCCAATGTGTTGTTTTCTATCTCCATCCAAGCTGGAACATCAGTAGTGTAAAAATAGCACAGTGTAGCGCGAAGCTGGGCTGCCCAGTAGTAGAGTTTCATGTTTGGCAGTTTGAGCCCTCCACGATCGTATGGTAGGTAGAGGAGAGAGAGCCGCAGTCTAGGACGCTTATTGTTCCATATAAAGCGAGTGAAGATTATTTTCATTGTACAGAAAAAAGATGCTGGTGGGGGGAGTGGAATAGACTGAAAAAGATATACAAATTTTGGCAGGATGGACATCTTAATAATATTAATGCGTCCTATCATTGAAATAGGCATCGAACTCCATCCCTCTAAAGACTCACCTACTTCTTTCACTAGTGGGTCATAATTACTTGCTACAATGTCTTCAATGTCAGGTGTTATTTTGATTCCCAGATACGTGAATCCTGTTGAAGTACTAGCAAACTGAGTGCGAACCGGGGGTGGTCTCTCTCCTCACTATTTAGCAATAATAATGTACTTTTGTTGTTATTGGTTTTGTAGCCGGAGAATTCTCCAAATGTTGTCAGAAGATGACCAAGCGCCTTAGTTGAGGCTTTCAGATTGGTCAAAAACAAAACAATATCATCCGCGAAAAGAGAAAGACGATGCTCTATCCTACCTATTGTTATACCTGTGATTCCTGGCGACTGACGAATTGTCATGGCTAAGGGTTCGATGGCAAACAGAAATAATAAAGGGGACATTTATTACGTGTGGATCTATAGAGAGTGAAAGAATTTGACTGTTTGTTATTATTTGCGCTAGTGGATCAGTATATAATAATTTGATCCATTTGAGGTAGCTTTCCCCAAACCCAAATCTGGCGAGAACATCAAAAAGATACTTCCATTCAATCCTATCAAAAGCCTTTTCGGCATCTAATGACAGGATTGCATAGTCTCTAGCATTGTGTTTAGGATATATAATATTTAACAGTCTGCGGATATTATGGAAGGCTTGTCTCCCCTGTACAAATCCATTTTGATCGTTAGCAATCAGGTGGGGAAGGATCGACAATTTAAAGAAAACACATTGAATCCATTTGGCAGTACAGTATTGTTGGTTAGACGGACTGTAAAATATACTGTACAAGTTATGCTTTTGATCATATTTACCGCAATGCATGATGGGGGAATTACTAAACAGTAGTATCTATAGAGCCACACCGTGGTTGTGAAGCTTATGCACTAGACCGACCTCACCACCTCCGACGTGTACAACTCATACTTACCTGGCAAGGGAGACACCATGATCAAGAAGGTGGTTCACCCAGGGCGAGGCTCAGCCATTGCACTCCGGTTGTGCTGACCCCTGCGAATTCCCCAAATGTGGGAATCTCGATTGCATAATTTCTGGTAGTGGGGGACTGCGTTCGCGCTCTCCCCTGATAAATTGTTTTAAAGTAAATTATGGTTGACTGCTCAACCGACGCTTGGTGGTAGGTAACGGAAGGTAGCAAGCTCTATTGAAAAATAAGAGAGATTTAATGAAAGATTGTACGGAATGTAAAAATGCTTCAGAAACCAATGCTTAGTTTGAAACGTCACATGGCTGGAATAAAGGAAGCAAGACTAGTTGTCTCGTTCTTTCTCTCCCATTCTATCACAACACAGTTTTTCAGTCTTCAGCTCAATGAGTGTGGAACAGCTCCGCTCTCCCTGTGCTCGATGGCGGCATTGCAGCCTGATGTCTCACGGTCCTCTCGACTCGTACTCAGAAACAAGGAACGACAATTTAAAGAAAACACATTGAATCCATTTGGCCGATGTGTCTGAAGTGTATTCGTTATACAGGGGAATATACAGTATTTCTGCTTTGGTTAAGATCTCAGAGGGACTGTCAAATATACTGTAAAAAGGCATGGTTTTGATCATATTTACCGCAGTGCATGATGGGCAATTTACGGAACAGTAGTAGCTATAGAGCCACACCGTGGTTGTGAAGCTTATGCACTAGACTGACCTCACCACCTCCGACGTGTACAACTCATACTTACCTGGCAAGGGAGACACCATGATCAAGAAGGTGGTTCACCCAGGGCGAGGCTCAGCCATTGCACTCCGGTTGTGCTGACCCCTGCGAATTCCTCAAATGTGGGAATCTCGATTGCATAATTTCTGGTAGTGGGGGACTGCGTTCGCGCTCTCCCCTGATAACTTGTTAAAAGTGAATGATGATTGTTTACTCGATGGACGCGTGTCTGTTGTGACTGTGTAACGTTGTTCAAGACGTATGGAAAGATAAAAACATTTAACGGTCATGTGTGTTTCTTTTAATGAAAGATTGTACAGAATGTAAAAATGCTTCATAAACCAATGCTTAGTTTGAAACGTCACATGGATAGAATAAAGGAAGCAGGACTAGTTGTCTGGTTCTCTCTCTCCCATTCTATCACAACCGTTATTCAGTCTTCAGCTCAACCGAGGCTTACTTGGAAGCTAAGCAGCGTCGGGCCGGGTTAGTACATGGATAGGAGACCGCCTGGAAAACCCGGTGCCGTAAGCTTTTCCTTATTTTGACCAGTAGTAGCGTATCTATAGAGCCACACCGTGGGCCTGAAGCTTATGCACTAGACTGACCTCACCAACTCCGACGTGTACAACTCATACTTACCTGGCAAGGGAGACACCATGATCAAGAAGGTGGTTCACCCAGGGCGAGGCTCAGCCATTGCACTCCGGCTGTGCTGACCCCTGCGAATTCCCCAAATGTGGGAATCTCGATTGCATAATTTCTGGTAGTGGGGGACTGCGTTCGCGCTCTCCCCTGATAACTTGTTTAAATTGAGTCATGATGGGCTACTCGGCGGATGCATGCTCGCTATCACAGTATGGTGATTTTTGCCAAACCTTTTGAAATTTAGAGTTTTGCGTGTCGTGTGTATTTCTTAAAATGAAAGATTGTACAGAATGTGAGAATGCTTCACAAACCAATGCTCAGTTTGAAACAACGTCACATGGATAGAATAAAGGAAGCAAGACTAGTTGTCTGGTTCCCTCTCTCCCATTCTATCACAACACTGTTATTCAGTCTTCAGCTCAATGAGTGTGGAACAGCTCCGCTCTCCCTGTGTTCGATGGCGGCATTGCAGCCTGGTGTCTCACGGTCCACTCGACTCGTACTCAGAAACAAGGAACGACAATTTAAAGAAAACACATTGAATCCATTTGGCCGTTGTGTCTGAACTGTATTCGCTATACAAGGGGATGTACAGTATTGTTGCTTAGGTTAAGATCTCAGACGGACTGTAAAATATACTGTGAAAATTACGGTTTTCCTCATATTTACCGCAATGCATGATGGAGAAATTATATACAGCCACACCGTGGTTGTGAAGCTTATGCACTAGATCGACTTCTCCACATCTGACGTGTACAACTCATACTTACCTGGCAAGGGAGACACCATGATCAAGAAGGTGGTTCACCCAGGGCGAGGCTCAGCCATTGCACTCCGGTTGTGCTGACCCCTGCGAATTCCTCAAATGTGGGAATCTCGATTGCATAATTTCTGGTAGTGGGGGACTGCGTTCGCGCTCTCCCCTGATAACTTGTTTAAAGGAAAGGATGAACTTGTTTGACTCATTCGTGCTTAGAATGTGTTCTAATGCATGTCTTGTCAACATGTAGGGGGTGACATTAGTCACATACAGTGTCTAGAGATGGACCATTTACTCTCTTATTTGTACATTGATATACAGGCAAATATACCTGTCACGTTCTAACTTTCTGCCATTCTGTTCATACCGTCCCCGTTATTTAGGCTTCAGTCCTGATAACTTGTTCAAAGGAAATTATTTGCCACTCCTATGAAATATACTATTGCCGTCACATTTTAATTAGTAGATACAAATATTTTATAGGTTCATGTACCATCTCTCTCCTGATAGTGGTTGACTGCGTTCGCGCTGTGCAGCAGCAAAATTGGTGAATTATCTTCGAATGTGTTGTAAGTCATGGCAATAAGGTTGGGCAGTTGTTACTTGATAAAAAGGTTGTCTTGTCATAAAAAAAACGGCCTTCATCAATATACAAATAACGTGATGTAGTTTCTACTGAGAGGCAAATTGTATGCTATTGAAATGTAGTTGGGAGACATTAGATTGAGTGTCTAGAGTTAGACTATTTATATTTACTCTGTTATTTGTACACTGAGATGCAGGCATCAACCATGTGCTTCAGTAAAGCATTTCTTCCCTTTTATTCCAGTAGAGTGCGCTATTGCATCATTTGGACAAGGGGGAACTACATGATATAAAATGATTTAGAATTTATAAGCATCATTTCATCTATCAGCATTGATGCACTTATTGAGAAGCAATATGGTTGGATGGTTTCGATGGTTTGCCAATACTTTTGAAGAGTTGTTTTTAAGATGTATTTGATTAGGGCGTAATTCATAATGTTCATGCTAATGTGCTCATAACATGGACCATGCATAATACATACACTGAGTTTAACAGTAATTTATTTAAAAGTTCAGGACATAAATGGAATCGATATACGTATTAAAACGGTATAAACCCAACAAAATAAAATAAAATAAAACATAATAGTATCAGTGTTGGCATACATTTATTATGACAACAAACACACCTTAAGAAGGTATACCTGCTGATAGAAATGTTATCACAGTAAAAGTGAGCTATGTTAGTGTATCAGATCGTGCCGCTTTCTTTAGTCCATCCACCGGATTAATGGTTGCATCAGTGTTTAGAGCATAGTTACCAGACTCCCACATTTATCTTCCAATGCCTGAGATACCCTCTCCCATTAAATTATCTGTTTTACAAGAAGCCTACATTTGTGTCAGTATACACTAATCTAATGTCCTTCATTCAGTAGTTGTGTGGTACAAGAATAGCTACTTAAGTAAGACGAAAGGCAGCGAGGAGGAAGTGACACGATATACCTCACTACACACACACACACACACACACACACACACACACACACACACACACACACACACACACACACACACACACACACACTCGGGCAGATTACCTCAGAGGGCAATTGCTAATCCTGGTTTCAGTACCATGGTTAGCGACACTCACGGCCAGGCATCGCTTGACCAGTTCTGTCGAGATTACTTTACAGCAAAATCTTGATATGTCTTCTTTTGATTCTTGTTTAACCTAGCCTAAATTCTTTAGAATTTTGAAAATCCATATAGACTCGTTTTATAGCACGCGATGTTTTGCCAACGCGATTTTGATTGAATACGTCCCGTGTAAAATGTAGCCCTGAGAACTTTTGGTGCTTTTTTTCTGACTGAAGTGTATACTCAAGGACAACTAGCCTATTCTTGCAGCTTTTTTCAGAGTGTCTGCGTTACAACGGTGTGGACCATCTGGTTCAAAAAGAGAAGAGTTTTAATGGTGTGTGAGTGAGAGGTTAAGGGCGGAGGGAGAAGGTGATAGGGAAGAGGGCTGCGCGCTCAAGCGGGAGTGCGCGCGGACATCAAATCGGTCGGAGCCTGGAGTCGCGAGGATGGAGGTCCGACCAGATAGGTTTAAGATCGTCGCGGGCAGGACCCTCGGAAAAATACACAAGTAAGTGAAAACGACAACTATATTTGTTACAGTGTGTCTTGAGTGGCGTTGTTTTTATGCGTAAAGGCGCACGTAAGCGATATGCTACACCTATTATGTTATAGAATCTGTCTACTTGTCTTTAAATGTGGTGTTGAAGCTAATAATGTGAAGAATACTCTATAATGGTTGGTTGTAGGCTGAAAGTTAAAGAATAACTTTGGCCCGCACTTTTGGATAAAAAGGAAGGCAGGCCTTAACTACCGAAGATCAAGATGCCCAAGGGGTTGGATTAGTTACCGGTGTTGGATGACCTGATCATGGCCCAACATCTGTTTCTCATTCTATATCAGGCTAAATCGTTAATTTAGTGAAATCAGTTACAATCTCAGTTTTCGGTTGATGCTACTGTTGGCCCATGGAAGATAAAAAATGTATATGCACATAAATAATTGTGTTTGCTAGAACATGAATGTGCGGTGTCATTTGGACTTGTATATTCTCTCTGGAGTTATATAGGTAGTTGGAAAGCTAGGAATATGGTTATTCTAATGGTAGAGATTGATTTTTAAACTATGTTCTGCTCTGGGAAACCGATGATAACTAAATTAAGTTCATTGATATTGATGTCTAGCACGGAATGGCGTTACTTTATCTGATCATTTGAGACGGTTTGCGTTCCGTTTCACCCCAAATTCTTCAGGGTGTGTTCCAATCAATAGCCTACCTGGTATAAATGAACAAAGTCACATGTTTGAACCTAGTCTGGAATTCGTGGATTTTGCATAGACTTCAGACTAGAAATGTAGCCTCATCTCACCTATAAAGTGCACAAAGCTCAAGGCCTGCAGTGTGATGGGAGAGGCCTGGGACCATAGAGGCCTGTTTGCGCTTTTTTCTCGTTTGCGATTCTGATTTCTGAATGATAGGACAATGATCATAACTAAAAACTAATCAAGATACTACATCAAATAAAGTCTTTAAGCTTTCTTAAAACGCATGTTATTTGGCCTAAAAACAGTCCACTGAACGCCGTCAAATAGGCTGACAGAACTCATCAAATTAAAATGTTTAATTGATTTACAATTGATTTACAATCAAATGAACGATAATCTAAATTATGATTATTAATTTAGAGGTGTTACAACTTGTAATGGCATAGGGCCATTATCAATGCACATAGGCCCGTCTGTAAGAATAATCAATAGTCTAATATTGTTATGGAAAGCTTCAAACCAAAAGTTTATGAACGTTTATTAAGGATGATACCATCTGGTCTGTTAGACAAATGTTCAGGCATGAAGTTCAAACTGAAGTTCTTACCTAGATCTATTTCCCCCATGCAAAATGATCGTTCCATATTCCTAATCGATAATGACAAAAACATATATTTTGTTTGCCTATTGTGGTTACGTTGTAAAGCAAATGTGTTATTTAGTCATCTAAGTTTAGTCATCTTATGTGAAAGTTGAATTAGCAAGTGAGGCTACTTGAGAGCAGGCAACTTTATTCTACTTTAAAATGTGAGAGACACATTGTTGCATTTTTTTTTATGTTCGGCCTTCGATTGAGGAACACAACATTTCTTTTGGCACGCCCTCCTATCCGCAACCAAACGTGTGATAAATCTGCAGAAACATTGATTGATATCGGTGCGCGCGAGTTCGCGGTCTCTTATTTCTCCCAGGATTTGAAGAAGCGTCTAAACACATAAATCCTCTCCCGAAATAGCCCTCTCCCCCTCCAAGCTGTCGGCCACGTAAATCCCCATACACCTACCGCTCTCTCTCTCTTTCTCTCTCTTGCTCGCTCAGTATAAGTCCTCTTCAGGTTCCTCCCGTCCTCGATTCGATTACTCGTCACCCCCCCCTCCCCCAACGGCATGTACACTCGGGATTACACTGCCTACGCTACCGTGTCCGCAGTAAACCTATACTTCCTCTGAGCACGTGCGCTCAGGTCCTCCCCAAAGACAGAGTGTTCTCGAGGCCGGAGTGTTCGTGCCCTGAGTTCGTGCCCTGTGTTCGTGTCCTGTGTTCGTGCCCTGAGTTCGTGTCCTGTGTTCGTAGCCTGTGCGTAATGGGCTAATTTGGCGCCAGTGCTGCCAGTTCAGGTGTGAACTTCTGTGAATGCATTGCCAGGACAGGTCTTTTCTTTCACAACTGTAAATAATACATCGCCTTAAGCCTACCACAGCAAGAACACTCTCTTTTGATAAAGTAATGTGAGTGGCATTTCAAGGCGGATTCTGTTCTGTTCTATTGTTAGACGCATAGGTCCTCAATACTAGGCTATTAATAATCCCACAAAAACATTTTATCAACCTAGTGGTTATATAAATATGTTTATCTCATGGCTGTAATGGCTTTGATATGATTTATGTAGTTTATCAAACACTATGGATATATTTAATCATAAAGGCTACAGTAGATAAAATAGACATGCCAGTTAGCTCCAAAAAGATGATTATTGATGATAGATTGATCTTACTGGATCAAAAGGATGATAGATTGATTTTACTGGAGAGTCTACAGTAGTACGTTTGGGCTTGTTCTGAGAATAAAGTGCTGTGAACATGACTGCTCCATCTGTGGTTATTAAACAGGATGTTTGGCTGATGATTTACCATTATTCTATATTGTCAAAGGATTACGTTGAACCCTTTATCACTTTGATAGCCTACAGTTAAATGGTTGTCTCGGATGTCATTCAACTGTACAGGACTATTATGGGGTGGGTCCTCCCCATTGGTGCTGCCGCTATGGCATCAGTGCTCATGTCTAAGCTGCTGTACTGCATGTGCTTCCATCAGCACAATCTTCATGTTTTATAACAATCAAAGTCAATGATTGACTTTTCAGTGTTATGTTCCATCAGCAGCATGTGTTAGTTTAACAGCCCATTGAATTTCAGACTATTTTCTTCCAACTGTCATTTTGTCCTCCATATTTCCTCCATGCAGTCTCCGTCTTTATGAGACCTGCAGTAGGTTCAGTGGTTGATCAAGAGGATCTGTCCTATTCAGATGGTCGGGATCATCTGTTCCTATAGCTTTTTGTTAATTCAAAATGTTAATTCACTTCCTGTAACTAATGGTACTGAACATGTGCCATATTGAAAACGGTGCCATACCCTAGTTGGCATGTCTCTGATTGACCTCTGACCTGTGCTACTGAACAGGCCTCTCGCTTGTGTCCTTGACGAATGAATTAAGAGATTAGCTCCGAGGGAAAACCTGGTATACTCACTACTGGAATAACTTGTTGATGGACTGGGAGTTAATGACCTACATACTGTCTGTCTTGACTCTAATATGCCAGAGAGAGTATTGTTTGTATTGACTCACACATTTACTACACACATACTACACGTGTGTGTGTGTGTGTGTGTGTGTGTGTGTGTGTGTGTGTGTGTGTGTGTGTTTGTGTGTCTGATGTGACTATAGGCTAGGCTGCTTAGAGAGGGAAAGAGAGAGGGGCAGCTAAAGAGCTAAGGATTAGCAGGGAATCCTGGGATAGACTCAAGGTTCAGACCAAGGCAAGCGGAAGTGGAGACATGGAGGAAAGATGACAGGAGGAACAAGAAGAGTTAACAACGACACTTTGTGATGACAATTTTTACATGAGTACTATACTAAGGCAGAAAGATGTGCACATAATTTCACACTTTACAGATACGCTATCAGACAAAAATGAAAATATGACAAGTGTTTCATCTGTATTGGAGAGGGAAAGATCTTCGAGAGGGAGAGATTTCTCAGGACGCAGAGAGAGGGAGGATGGTGTGAAGAGAAAATAAGTGGTGGAAGACAGGTGTGTGACAGAGAGAGGAGAGGGAATTGACGATGAAAGATTGGATGAGTTAAGACGAGACCAGAAAGATGTACGAGGGAGGGACAGGAAGAATAGAAGAGGAGAGAGAGAGAGAGAGAGAGAGAGAGAGAGAGAGAGAGAGAGAGAAAGAGAGAGGCCCATGAAGACAGAAATAGTCTGAGAGGGTTATTAATAATTAAACATCAGTGAAAGTCATTAATACTTAATCAATGTCAAAGAATTGTGGAGCCATTGCTTGTGTTAACTGTTTTCGTTATGCGGTAGGAACGCTATGTTATTTCTGTAGCCATTGTGCAGCCATGTGTATTGGAATTTAGGCTGAATTTTGTGTGCTATAGAAGGTAGAGCACTTTTTGACTAGTCACAATACATCAGGTGAGGCTGGTGGAGATACATATCGGACGACAGGCTCTTTGTAATGCATGGAATGGAATGAGGAATGATATCATACACGTGAACCCGATTTCTACCTCCACCAGCCTCCACAGCAATACAGAGCCTAGTTGTGAATAGAGTTCTTGACATTAGTTGGTCAATTGAGATATGTGTTTTGACTCTTGTATTTTAAAGCATTTCTCAAAGCCTCCTCAAGAAGCTCACCTCAGTTTTACCCTGTGACAGTGAAACTGTGTTCTAAATTGCTTTCTGACATTATCCTCGATCTAACTGCTTTGGTGTTGACGTTATCATTTCTCTCAGGTAGCCCGCCTTGGCTTGTACCCAGAGACAGTGACACTGCTGCTCTGTGATGGATTCTTATCTGATGTTGTTCTATACTGTGTAGCAGTGAAGGCTGGTTGAGGTGGAAATCGGAGGACGGGCTCATTGTAATGCATGGAATGGAATAAGGAATGGTATCAAACACAATATTTAATACCATTCCTCATTCCAATTCCATGCATTACAATGAGCCTGTCCTCCGATTTCTACCTTCACCAGCCTCTCCTGCTTTGTAGCCTAGTACTTTGGTGTTCTGTTGACTTTATCTGTCAAACATTACCTTTCATTATTACCTTTTACCTGGTTTATTAGTTTGACTAGCCTTGGATAGTCAGCCTGAGGTAGATGTTGGTGTTAAATGCTGTGACTGGGCAGATGTTGGTATTCAACCTCCAGTGGTTATGTTCATGTTCAGGGTCTCTAGGTAGGGAAATCAGAGCCTCGGCCAGCTATGAACAGTGATCTAGCTAGATGGGATATTCTGTCCCCAAAGACTGCATGAAGTGGGAGATGTATCCAGAAACGTTGTCCCCCAGTCAGGGAGAATGGTGATGTTTGGGTGAGATCCAGCCAGAGTGTCACATTTCCCTGGCCTTTTCCTCTGAAACTCTTTACCTCTCTCAGCATGTTCACTCTCTCCACGGAGTTCCTGATACGTCTGGATTGATAAAACTGAGATTTTGGAGAGTTGGGAAAAAGTCTGCACACAGTAGATATATTACGATACGGTTCTGAATCTGAGGGCTGTCCTTATTTCGAACCATTCTCTGTATTCTAGAACAGTGCGTAATCAATACTTTGCGATTGATAATAATGATGGTCTGTGATTCCACAGATGAGAAACGAAACACAGAAACTCAACTGTCCTCAGCAGTGTGTGATTTAGCCTCTATGAGTTTCACCTCCGACTGCCCCACCTCCCAACTGTGTGCTGCCCCCGACTGCTCCAGTCCAATGGGAGCTCAGTGCTTCCAGACACCGCTAGAATAACCTGATTTACTCTGATCATCTGAGGATTAAATGAAAACACACGGTCCAGTCAGTTAACATATCTGTTGGGGCATATGATATGACCCCCCCCCCCCCTCCCCAGTCTGTCTCCCCAGTCTGTCTCCTCTCTCCTTGATCTGAACTGTCTGGACTGTCTGTCTGGATTTCTACCAAGTCACATACTGTATGATGAGACCTGTCTGTCTGAGGAATGTCTGTCTCTCATTTCCCTTGGACAAACCATCGGTCTGTCGGTCGCTCGGTCTGTCTACCGAGTCCCTTATGATATATCCTGTCTGTCGGTCTGTCTCCCTCCCATATCCCTCGGACAAACCCCCGGACCATCCGTCCATCCGACCCACACATCCCCCTGGCCTCACAGAGAGAGTTATAGAGATATTAGTAACCATCAGTGTGTAATTCTGAACGGAAAACAGCTTCTTGCTGGGCCTCTCCTCTCTGCTCCTGCTACTGCTCCTGCTCCTGCTCCTGCTGCTGCTGCTGCGCTGGTCGAACAGATCTCATGGTTTATGGATGATGCACCTCGGGTGGATACATATTTGATGTTTCCCAGGCTGGAGGCTGGCGTAGGCTGTTAGTGTGTATGCTCAGTGAGGTGAAGGAGTCAGAGAGGATGAGAGGAGGGGGAGGGGGAAGGGGGGTGAGCTGGGAGTAGGGGGGAGTGGAGAAGGGGGAAGATGAAGGACAGAGAGAGGGAAGAGATGTGTTCTAAGGAGACAAGTGAGAGGGGAGAGAGAGAGAGATAGAGGGAGAGGAGGGGGAGGAGAAAGATAAGGAGAAGGAGGGGGGAGAAGAGGAGAGGAGAGAGAGAGGGGGGGGAAGAGATGTTTCCAAAGAGACAAGTTGGTGTAATGACCATATGGGTTAGGCGCTCTACTGTAGCTCCTGTATCTTGCTGCCTCCTGTCTGCCCTGTCCAGACCTGTCAGCCCTGGGCTCGTCAGCAGAAACACCTCACTACAGAACCTCCTCACTGCACAGCCTCGTCAAGGTGAGGTTGGGGCGGACAGAGGTGGTGTGGACTGGTTTTTCAATCAGACAGGAGGAGAGTTTATTGAACCAAGACATGGAACAATCCAATTGTTTCACATGGAAGCATTGTTTTTGTTGTAGAGGAAATACATTTCTTATTTATTGATGTGTATAAATAAAATGCAGATGCCAATCACCTTCATACACAACTATTGGCAGATTCCTTGACCTTGTTCTTGGATCTATGAAGTCTAGGACCAATGTTAATGGGTATATTGATCCTAGGATGACATCAATAGACTACATAATGTTACATTTACATTTATGGCATTTAGCAGACGCCTTTATCCATTATCCTTTATTTTTATTTTATTTTTTATTAACAGGAGAGAACTTGTACAGGGGGGAAGTGGGGGTGAAGAGGTCTTTAGGAGGGACTGTTAAGATGTAGCCTGAAGAGATGGGTTTTCAATCTACGGCGGAAGATCGGTAGTGACTCTGCAGTCCTGACAGTGGTGGGAAGCTCATTCCACCAGCGGGGTGCCAGGACAGTAAAAAGCCGTGACCGAGTGGCGCGGCCGCTGCATCCACGTAGAGGCGGCGGTGCCAGGCGGGCAGCCGAGGTGGAAGAGCAGAGTGATCGTGCAGGGGTTTGGGGGCTAACCATTGCTTGCAAGTAGGGAGGGGCTGTTCCCTTTGCCACCCGGTAGGCGAACACCAGGGTCTTGAATCTGATGTGGAACCATTGTATTTACTCCTGCTAAAATGGTTATAACACAGTAATAACATCTTCAATTACTAGCTTGTTTCTATGGGATTCATTCTAACAACCATCACTAGACACTGGCAGACATTGGTACCAGTCAGTATAATAAAGTGCCCCCCCCCCCCCCCCCCTCCTCCTCCCCATCAGAATCCTAGAGAAGCGCCAGGAGAATGGCGAGACCATCGAGCTATCGGCGGAAGGCCGCCCGGAGCTCATCGAGGAGAAGGAGGCTCCCGTGGTGGACTGTACATGCTGCGGCCTGCCGCGACGGTACATCATCGCCATCCTGTCCGGCCTCGGCTTCTGCATCTCCTTCGGCATCCGATGTAACCTGGGTGTGGCCATCGTCAGCATGGTCAACAACCACACCATCTATAAAGGGGACAAGCCTATGCTGGTGGTGGGTGGCTGTCACGTCCTAACCCCTATGCACTAGCCCCTATGCCCTATGTACTAGCCCCTATGCCCTATGCACTAGCCCCTATGCCCTATGCACTAGCTCCTATGCCCTATGTACTAGCCCCTATGCCCTATGCACTAGCCCTTAAGCCCTATGCACTAGGCCTTATGCACCTAACCCCTATATATGTCAT
The DNA here is from genome assembly GCF_951799395.1 of Argentina silus. Taxonomy (NCBI): domain Eukaryota; kingdom Metazoa; phylum Chordata; class Actinopteri; order Argentiniformes; family Argentinidae; genus Argentina; species Argentina silus. Next base: position 14,573,465 of record NC_139670.1, on the reverse strand, counting down.
GGTCAAGAAGGTACTTGTGTTGAGTCAAATTTGTGACTCAAATATGTCTTTTCCTTGTGCTCTCTCTCACCTAATCTCTTTTTCTCTCCCTCTCTCTCTCTCTCTCTCTCTCGCTCTGTCTATCTATCTATCTCAACAGAAAGCTCAGTTCGATTGGGATCCAGAGACGGTGGGAATGATCCATGGATCTTTTTTCTGGGGATACATACTTACTCAGATACCTGGAGGGTTCATCTGTCAAAAGTTTGCAGCAAACAGGTCAGCTGCCTTTGAAGTTCACATGCAGTATCTATTGGGAACATTTCTGTCACCATTAGATATATTTTTTTTTCTCTCATAATTTGACTTCTATTTCATCTGACATTGTTCCCCTCTCTCTCTCTCTCTCTCTCTCTCTCTCTCTCTCTCTGTCTGTCCCTCGCTCTCTACCTCTCTCTCTCTCTCTCTCTCTCTCTCTGTCTGTCCCTCGCTCTCTACCTCTCTCTCTCTCTCTCTCTCTCTCTCTCTCTCTCTCTCTCTGTCTGTCCCTCGCTCTCTACCTCTCTCTCGCTCTCTTCTTCTCTTCCTCTCCTCCAGAGTCTTTGGCTTTGCTGTAGTGGCCACCTCTACGTTGAATATGTTGATCCCCTCTGCGGCGCGGATCCACTTTGGCTGTGTTATCCTCGTCAGGATATGTCAAGGACTCGTAGAGGTGCTTGGCCTTGTTCCATTGCTCTCCCTTACATACTTCAGAGTACACACACTTGGTAGTACACTCACTATGCTGACATCTGGTTGTTTTCTCTGTACCAGGGGAGGCTGGTGGGGGTAGAAAGGGCAGGCTCATTGTAATGCATGAAAGGAATGAGGAATGGTATCAAACTTGTGTTTGATATCATTTCTTATTCCGGTCCATGCATCTTATTCCGTTCCATGCATTACAATGAGCCCGTCTTCGGGATTTCTTCCTCCAACAACCTCCCCCTGGTATTGACGTGAGAGAACTGGACCGATGTTTTCAGCCGGAGAGAAGATTGAAACAGGTGGAAACGGCAGATATGAAAAGCTCCCGCTGTCCTGATAGCAGTGATATCACTTCCTGTTGTGGTTCCCTCTCTTTCCCAGGGCGTCTCTTACCCGGCATGTCACGGAATCTGGGCCAAATGGGCGCCGCCTCTTGAAAGAAGTCGATTGGCCACGACAGCCTTTTGTGGTAAGGTCGTAGTCCCCTTTTGTTCCATCTATCCCTTCCTCCCCAGGCTCTGTATGGACAAGAGCCACATTATAACCTCGGCACGTATGAATATGACAGATTTTTCCACTGTAGTAAGCCGACTTGTAGAACGACTTGTTTTCTGTATGACTAGGGCACCACAATATCCACTTAATGTAATGTTACTACCATTGATACTCCTGTGATATCTGCCTGTACTAGTTTTATAGAAAGGCTGTTTCTTTTAGATGCTAAGTGGAGCCTTGGGATGACCCTACCCTTAACCCTAACGGCAACCCTAACCATAACCACAACCCTTACCTAACCCTATCCTGAACCTTAACCATTTTAAATCTCAACTGCAATGGGATGACATAGCACAGCATTTGACCTTTCTGGAATGCTGTTCATGTCTACATGGTTTCCCTGATGGAGCTACTTTGTGTGTGTGTGTGTGTGTGTGTGTGTGTGTGTGTGTGTGTGTGTGTGTGTGTGTGTGTGTGTGTGTGTGTGTGTGTGTGTGTGTGTGTGTGTGTTTGTGTGTGTGTGTGTGTGTCCCAGGATCCTATGCAGGAGCTGTGATAGCCATGCCATTGGCTGGAATCCTGGTCCAGTACACAGGATGGTCGTCTGTCTTCTACGTCTATGGTTAGTGACCCCTGACCCCTGTCCTGAGGATGCTATTATAACAGCACCCATTAGGTCCTACACATTCATAAGGCATCACTGATTTACTGTCACAGAACATTCACTTTTTCTACAGCTGCATTCATATTTATGCTGGCATTGTAATTTCTAGCTGCTTACTGTCGTTTCTATTGTCGTTTCCACTGTCGTTTCTAGCTGCTTATATCTGTTCATGTTTGCTACACATTAATCTTTATTATTTGGTTATTTGAGCCTACGAAGTTTGTGTTAGCATAATCGCTAATTGTTGCTAGCTACCTGGATTAATTAAACTATCGAGTTAGGCTTGTCCAGAACATGCCTCCTCAAACAGTGGACTCTACGGGTAAAAAATGCAGGTGCTGTCATCAACTATTACAGAAGACAGCCCTACTTGAAACCAGGATTTTCGAGGACCGAAGGAACAAAGACACTCCTCACTCCTCCAGTGATGACTCAAACCCTTATCTGAATCTAACTGCTGATATGGAAACACGTCACTATGGCCATTAAATCCATAACCCCCCGGCAGCTAGTCACCAAGGCAAGGCTAATCACCGCCCAACTCCCTATGTACCCCCCCCCCCTCTCTCCCCCCAGCCCCCCCAAGGCTAATCACTGCCCAACCAAACCGGGCCCCGAACCCAAACCTCCTCCGCCGCCCCCTCAACCATCACCCCTCAGGATAAACAACTGATATGGGCAGGGTCCCTGCTGTCACAGAGGTCCTATCCACCCACAGAACAGACCCAGTGGAGAACTCACTGACTTTTCACCCTCATCCCAGTCTGGTGTACAGTCAAACCTGAAGGTCTTAAAATCCAGCCAGTCCAGGCCAGAAATCAGAACAATATTATCACTATGGAGACAGTTAACACTCACCTGCCATCAAACAAAATCGCTGAATCTGACACAATCAATAGGGCTTTGCTAAATGTCAGATCTCTAACAAATAAAGTGTTTTTTCTTAATGATTTTATATCTGAGAAAAAGCTGCATTTTATGTTTTTAACTGAGACCTGGCTTACCAACGATGGTGTAGCAACTTTAATTGAGACATACCCTCCAAATTACAATTTCTTTCAGTCAGTCAGACATGACAAAAGAGGTGGTGGAATTGCTGTCTTATACTCAAACCAGTTCACTTGTACTAAGATCCATTTAGGCAATTTCTCTTCCTTTGAATATCTTGCTTTTGAACTCAAGGCTGAAATTACAGTACTTATTATTACGCTATATAGGCCACCAAAGCAACTGTCACTATTTTTAGCGGATTTCACTGAACTAGTACCTATTGCCATCACTAGATATGACAGGATAATTTTAAATGGAGATTTTAACATTCATATAAACAAAAAAAGTGATACCAAAACTATTGAATTCTTAGGCTTACTTGACAGCTTTGAGCTAATTCAACATGTCACTCAACCTACTCACGTGAGAAAACATCTCCATGGTTAAACAACTCTGTTAGAGAGCTTAAGAGAAGGTGCAGGTTGGCGGAAAGGCAGTGGAGAAAAAGCAAATTACAGGTTCACTGTGGAAGCAGTGATCGGCACATGATTTCTGGTGAATTGGCCCCGGAGTTCAATGTCATGCATCTGTTATGAAGGGTCATGATTTGGCCATTTGCACTCCACCCTCTATGTGCCCTAGTTTCACCCCCTTAAATCCCTCCTCCATCCATCCCCTCTTCCTCGTCCTCCATCAGTCCCCTCCTTTTACACTCCCTCTGTTCTCTCTCTCTCTCTCTCTCTCTCTCTCTCTCTGTCTCTCTCTCTCTCTCTCTCTCTCTCTCTCTCTCTCTCTCTCTCTCTCTCTCTCTTCTCTCTCTCTCTCTCTCTCTCCACTTTCTTCCTCCTCCCAGGCAGTTTTGGAATCTTCTGGTACCTGTTCTGGATGATGGTGTCCTATGAGAGTCCGGCGGCCCATCCCACCATCACTCCTGAGGAGAGGCAATACATCGAGGAGGCAATTGGAGCCGTCAGCACCAACCCTGTCACGGTTAGTAGACCTATGCTATCTCCCATTTCCTCTACACACACACAGGAACACACACATACACACACACACACACACACACACACACACACACACACACACGGTAGAATCAAACATTATATTTGATCATGTGATGAGGTAGCCCTGAGGTAGACATGCAAAACAAGTGTCGCCCACGGACGTCCTTTTGGCCTAATGGTAGACCCGGGTTTGAACCGTGTCCATCACACAAACTAACGTCTTTATGTGTCTCTGTTTCCCTCCTGTAGAAGTTCAACACCCCCTGGAGAGCGTTCTTCACCTCCATGCCCGTCTACGCCATCATCGTGGCCAACTTCTGCCGTAGCTGGACCTTCTACCTGCTCCTAATCAGCCAACCGGCCTACTTCGAGGAGGTGTTTGGCTTTGAGATCAGCAAGGTAATGGAGAATCTGTATTTTTATGGTTAGAAGACTTTTTCATACTTGTATGTGCCTTATTTTTCTTTTACAGTTTTTGTCTTTTAGCACATTGCATTTATTAAAGTTTGATTTGGTTTGAAACCAACCAAGGAATATGTCAAGAGCTGGCCGAGAAAAATGTAGTGTTATTCATACTGCCAAGGGTAGAGAGGATTTCATACTGCCAAGGGTAGAGAGGATTTCTCAAGGAAAGTTTGTTTTTTATTTCCCTTATGACTTTTGAGTCTTTTCTATCTTGTGAGATCGATGAACAAACACAGATTCTCTCCTATTTGGTGAGTTAGAAGATGATTTCCCCTCCTCCATCCTTTCTCTTCCTCCTTCATTCTTTCTACCCCTCCTTCCTCCCCACTCCTCCATCCTTCCTCCCCCTCCTTCCTCCCCCTCCTTCCTCCCCCTCCCCCTCCTCCTCTCAGGTTGGTATGGTCTCAGCCCTCCCCCACCTGGTCATGACCATCATCGTGCCCATCGGGGGCCAGCTAGCTGACTACCTACGAAGCAACAACATCATGACCACAACCAACGTCAGGAAACTCATGAACTGTGGAGGTAAGAGAGGAGGAAAGGGATGAGAGGAGAGGAGGGAGGATGGAAGGGGAGGGAGAGGGGACGAGAGGAGAGCAGGAATGGAGGAGGAAGGGAAAAGAGAAGAGTGAAAGAGAGGAAGAAGGGAAGAGGAAAGTAAAAAGAATGAGTAAGCAGGTTTAGGATATAGATGAATTTGAGATTTCCTATCAAGCTCTGATGTCTGTGAGAGACGTTTGATTGGTTGATGGCAGTCGGCGATAGACAGTATACTCAGAATGAGGAATGGTATCAAACCCAGGTGCTATCCTTAGTAAAACTGAACTAGGCCTGCAGCTAAATGATCTAAAAAAAACTGTATGCAAATGTAGCGGATCAAATATATCGACCTGAAAAGATGCTTAAAGATGCTCTGGTTATGTGTGTTAACTCCAGCATCCAGCGCATTACAAACCACTCGCTGTATAAAGCTAGGTGATGACTCATGCAATAGCAGCATTTGCCACTGTAGACTATTTTTGACCTGCGGAGAAATCAATCGATAAGACAGAGGAGTGAGGAGGGGAATGAGAAGTGTGTGTATACACACAGAATATCTGACTGTGGGAAGCTGCCTGTCTGCCTGCCTGCTTGCTTGCTTGCTTGTTTGTCTGCCTGCCTGTCTCTCTGCCTGCCTGTCTGTCTGCCTGGGAGGCTGGGCTGCACCACGCAGAGTCAACGTTGGCTCACACTGCTCTCAATACCAGCTCACTAGGAGATGAATGCAGGAGGGGAGGGAAGGAGGGAGGGAAGGAAGGAGGGAATTCCATATTCTCTTAAAATGTTGCTTATTTTCATTCAATGAAACAAAAGGTAAGAAATTACCCTATTGACAAGTCAAGGAGACAAATATAAAGAAAAGAAAACAAGCAACAAAAAAAAAAAATCAATAAAGATTATTTATTTATTCATTTATTATTATTATTATTTATTATTTATTTATTAGTTTTATATAAAAGAGACGAGTAATGATGCCAAAGAAAAAAAAAAGATGTGTCTGAAGCTGACTAGTCTCATAAAAAAAATAAAGGAGGGAAGGAAGGGAGAAGGAAGGGAGGAAGGGGAGAAGGGAGGTAGGGAAGACTTTCTGAAACAAATAATATCCTTTCTCTCTCTGACCATGTTTCACACTGTTGTTTTTATGCTGTCATTTTATCTGTGACACAAATACTTGTGATTTAATTTGACTGTGTATCTGAATAATGCTCACTTAACTGACACTTTCTTTCATTCCTTTATACTTCATTAGGGTTTATTTGACAGACACAATGATGTACATGAATCAACATTTCTGTGGAAGTGCCACATTTCTTTGCTTTCTTTCTATACTGGTTTTAACTGCATGATTCCCCCCCCCCCCTTCTTCTTCTCTGTGACAGGGTTTGGTATGGAGGCTACGCTACTGCTGGTGGTGGGGTTCTCCCATACCAAAGGCATTGCTATCACCTTCCTGGTTCTGGCAGTAGGGTTCAGTGGGTTCGCTATATCAGGTAAGACCCTGAGCCCAGTATTTCAAAACTTTTAGTGAGCGCATACATTTTGTCTATATAGGGTCCCAGTGGGAATCAAACCCACATTGCTATATCAACTGAGCCACACAGGACCAAGAGATATTATCTCTTAGCTCTCTCATCATCACCTCGTATGTCTTATTATCTCTAAACTATCTCTCATTAAGGTTGTCTGCTGTCCTTCAGAGGCATTTCTCTAGCCATCACGCGTAATAGATCAAACAAGTTTAATGCAGAACCTTACAGAGAAGGTTAAGCCTTGTCAGCAGAATAGCGACCCTGATCTCTCTCTCTCTCTCCGTTGAGAGTTGCATAATCACTCACGCACAGTTATCTAGGGGATCGCCTGCCTCCGCTATCTGTCTCGTCAGAGTTTGACTGCCACTAGGTTGGACTCTTCAGTCCTCTACAATCTATTTTCTTGACCGCAACAACATTTTAATGTTACCAATGGTAATAGGACGGTTCAAATAAACTGTCACCCAACAAACTATCTAACGGTGTCTCCTCATCAGGTTTCAATGTCAACCACCTGGACATCGCTCCACGCTATGCCAGCATCCTGATGGGCATCTCTAACGGGGTGGGCACGCTGTCGGGCATGGTGTGCCCGCTCATCGTTGGCGCAATGACCAAACACAAGGTAGGCTACAACATGCATACATACATGCATGCATGCATACTCCAGATAGTCATGCATGTATTGTGATGCAATATTCCATGGCACATGGCATTCAATGTATCACGATACATACTAGCATACATACCAGCATTCTCTTCATAGCAATGCTAAACCAGATTAACCAGATAGCATTTACCATACTGTATCTACCGCTATGAATAAGTAAGCTTTGCAGCAGCTTTATGATTAATACCTAACAACACAAACCACTTAGGTTGATCTGCTACAGTGGAGGCTGGTGGAGGTAGAAATCGGAGGACGGGCTCATTGTAATGCATGGAACGGAATAAGGAATGGTATACCATTGGATTTCTCCCTCCACCAGCCTCCCCTGCTCTGCCATGGTGCATTACACACAGAATTATTATATTTACTGACACTAAGAACTTGTAATAAATAAATAAACATTGTTTCAATATGTGTTACATCTCAACCCAGCTGCATGGCATGTATGGAATACAATATTTGTTTAGAGGTACTAAGTTTAGATCAAACACTACCATATTCAAACACCAGCATTAATCACATTCAAACGCAGACCTTTCTCTTTTGTCACTTGTATCAATCGGTTTCTCTCACTCCCTTTCATTCTCTTGTTTACTTGCTCTCTTTCTCACACTCACCCTCTAACAATCACTCTTTTCTCTCTTTCTTTCTTCCTCCCTCTCTCGCCTCAGACGCGGGAAGAGTGGCAGTATGTGTTTCTCATTGCTTCACTCGTTCATTACGGAGGGGTCATATTCTATGGTGTGTATTTCCCTCTCTTCTTTTCTTTTCTTTTCTCGCCATTTCTCTGGTACATTTTTATCAACTTGTGTCATGATGGTCAATCACACAGATTGTTTGACAACCATTTGGTCCTTCGAAATCACCAGGAAATCACCATGATTTATGTTTCAATCAAATTTCGTATTGAAACTGCAGACAAGTTAAATACTTCATTGGAGAACAAACATGTATTGTTCTGTGTTATTATTCACTGATATTCCTTTCAATAGCATCATCATTACTGGTTAAAAAGGTGTAGGAAAAATCGTTCCTACTTCAATTTTCACATAACCCTAACCCTACTAAACAAAACCTTTAAGTCCTCCCCTTTTGGGTTACATGCAGAACTCTCTGTGGAAAGGGTTCAACGTGGAACCTCAAAGGATTCTACTAGGAGTGTAACAGTTCACCAATCCCACGATCCGGTTCATACTGTACCTCGGTTTTTGGTCATGGTGCGGTTCAACCTCGGTTCAACAGAAAAAAGACGAACAAATTCACTTTATATCAGTAAGCTTATTGGTTTGTGTGACTCTCATAAAGGGCTCGTGTTTTGGATGTCTTCCATTTCTTTTGACTCATTTCTTTTTTTAGACTCAACATTACACTTGGAATCATTTAAAGATGACAAACATGGATAGTATGTATATTATTTCATTGAAAGTGCTTTGGGGGGTGCTTCTAGATGAATAGATAGAGCTGATAAAAATGAATAATTTACTCCTAAACATTCACTGTAACATTTGCAAATAACTGTAAATAAGAAAATATCGATGCACGTTTTGTTCAACACTAAAGTAATTTTCATGGCTATTTTTAGGTTCTACATTAACCCAAAATGTTTTTTCTAAGGGTTCTCCCACAGGGACAGTCGAAGAACCCTTTTAGTGTAG
>NC_139670.1:14535223-14564527 GCF_951799395.1 Argentina silus | reverse complement strand
AGGGAGGAAGTTGGCTAACATCAGGGAGCCAAACTTCTTACACACACATGCACGCACGCACACACACACACACACACACACACACACACACACACCAGCCTGTGTCCGTGGTCACAATGACTAAGCAATAACACACCGAGAGCAGCAGAGACTGGGGTGTTGCTATCCCAACCGGCACCCTAACAACCCCCATGACTGAATATGAATATGAACTGATTCAGTATCGACAGCTTATGGAGGGCAAAACACTGATGAGTGACTTTGCATGAAACCATAAGACTAGCGTTAGCTCCCGTGAGCTGGTGCCTAGGCTTTAGATCTGTGGGCTAAAATAGTCTTGAGGTGCACAGACCCGGGTTTGAGCTTTAGCTCAGCAAGATAACAGTCTTGGGTTACGCCAACCACCCGGGTTTGAACCCAGTCGGTTACATTATTCTCATATCGAACGTGAGATTGACGTAGCCACCGCCTCCCTCCACGGCAGGTCCCCATGGAGAACAGAGATGGGCTTTAGCTCAGCAGGCTAACTCAGTCGCTGTGGTGCACAGACAACCCATGTTCGAAACCATTGAACCAGGTCCCCATAGACAACAGAGGAGGGGAACTGGAGGCCTCTCTCTCTTGTGGATGAATGTCTCTTTTTCTCTCTCTCTCTCTCTCCCCATCCCTCCCTTCTTCATATAACAATATACTGTAGTCCACACTAGTGTTATTAATCTGGATATATGTTGACAGACCAGTATGTTTTTACACACTTAGTTGAGAAAGCAATAAAAAGAAGAATCATGTATTGGCACTGAAAATGTCCCGTTTACTTTCTGTACATAACTTAAGTCATAACTTTACTGGTAAGCATTGTGAGTTGTTTAGCTAACCTTGAGAGTTTAAAGGTTTTAAAACCCATGTTGTCATGGATACAGCTGAGTTGTGTGTATGGTTGACTGGCGAGGTCGTTTCAGTCAATTGAGACACGATAAACAATAATATTAGGTTTCCTCACAGTCGGGAAATTATAACTGTTAGGATTTTTACTGGTGGTGGTGTTGTTGTTTTTGTTTATTTTCTTTTTCAAACTGATCTGTCAGTTGCTTTTCTTTTATCATTCAACTGTTTTGTTCTTAACTGTTAAAATGTTAAATTGTATATGTACAAAAAAAACATGTACATGTGGAAAACATATTGTATAATAAAATGTAGAGGTGAATATTATTAGTACTTTACTATGACTATTATTACATATTTTCAATATGTTTGAAATTACATTTTTCAAACCATTGGAAGTTAGTATAGTTGTACATGGTGTACAGTATTAATGTGAAATCATCTTTGTGCTAATTCCCATATTCTAAGAAGTACAATTAACATACTGTATTCTATACAACCTTCTGAAGGTCTGGCTCCCAGTCTGTCTGCCACAACTTTCCCTTTTCCCCCTCCTCTCTTCTCCTCCCCCCCATCTCTCCTCTCCTCTCATCATCCCTCTCCTCCCTCTTTCCCTTCCTCTCCATATGGTTGTGGTACTAATGGTTTTCTGAACCCCTCTCTCTCTCTCTCTCTCTCTCTCTCTCTCTTTCTCTCCGTCTCCATATATGAGGTGTCATGTTACTCCTGCATGCTGCCTATTGATCACCAGGGTAACGATACGACCCCAGAGGAAGTGGGAGAGAGAAATTGAGATTTTGATGGGATCTGAGAGGGGCTTTGTCACAGGCCAGGGAGGTAGGGATAGGGGTGTGTGTGTGTGTGTGTGTGGGGGGGGGGGTGTTAGGCAGAATAGAGTTCTACACCAGTCACAAGAGCTCAGGGACTGGGACTCTCTCTCTGCCTTTCTCTGCCCTCTCTTATCTAAAATCACTGGGATAATCCTGTACCCATCTGCCAGGGGGGGAGGGGTTGGTAACATCAGATGAAGGTGTCATGCTATACCTTCTATTTGTGCATTCTGTAGGTATTCTTCTGGGAGGGTGGGGGCAGCAGAGTGGAGGGATAGGGGGAGAGAGGGAAGGGAGAGGGGGAAAGAGAGAAGGGAGAGGGGGAGGGGATGGGAGGGAGAAAGAGAGCAGAGGGTAAGGTGGGTGGGAGGGGGAGAGGGGGAAGGAGGGGAAGAAAGAAAGATGTTCGTTGTCAGGTTAGCGGAGAGAAGGGAGACAGGACAGGAGGATGGACGAGTGGGGTGGGAGGGAGAAAGAGAGAGAGAGTAAGGTGGGTGGGAAGGGAGAGAGAGGGAAGGGAGTGGGGGGGGGGGGGGGGTATCTGCCAGGTTAGCGAAGGTCTCTCTCTGGTCAGTCATTTAGCTGTCCTGAGAAGAAATAGAAACATAGTCATACTGAAAGTCAGAAAGAGGAAGAAGTGGCTTATCTCCACTGGTGTCAGGCCCTATGTTACCGACATTGAGAAAAAGCCCTTCTCTAATTTAGATCATAGGAATTGAGTGACTAAGGTCACACTTCATTTGACTTACAGATTCAATTTACTGTCAACGAACTGTTCAGCTACAGTATCTATCTACTACCCTTAGCCCTTCCTAACCCTTTATGACAGCAACATTGATTTTCTCAATCAGTATCTCACTTGACTGACTGAAATATTGAGTCCAAAAATAACGATAACGATAATATGATTATAAACTTTATTACTTTATTTTAGCAAGCAAACAGATACAAATATTAATATTATAGTCCAATGTCCATAATTGACTTGGATATGTCTTTTGAATCATTGCAGATACTTGTACATCTTATACATAATATGTTCTTAAAAAACATTCTGTATACAATACACACTTTGTAACGAACGGCTAAAAATGAGATCATGTTTGATTAATGGAACAGTACAGAACACATTCGTATAAAAAAGGCGAAAATATATAAAAGTATAAACATAAAAGTGCTTTATAATTTGTGGCAACAGTAGAATCACTTGTCAATTACCTGTACAAATGACAAAATCAAAGTAAAGTTACAACTGTGAAAGGTTTAGAAGGAGGGATACTCCACCTCAGACAGAAGAGACACCCTCGGAACATTTCACATATCACAATGGAGGCTTGCGGAGGTAGAAATCATTGGAATGAGGAATGGTATCAAATATGTGTTTGGTTTGATACCATTCCTCATTTCATTCCATGCATTACAATGAGCTTGTCCACCGATTTCTACCTCCACCAGCCTCCACTGTTTCACAACAACAACAAAGAGCTCCATAAAGTAAAGATAAAGATGTTACAACTGACAGTCTATCATCAGTAAGTCCAAGCTTATCAAACATATTCATTTTGCTATTACCCTATCGGCACCCTGTATCCATCCACTGCACTGCGTTAGAAGCAGAAAAGGTATGTACAAGGTTGTCTTGTCATTTGACATGACAACCACCAACTTTGTGACATGTTTTGTTTTTATTGAGTCATTTGAAGCAAATTAATTTGTGTGTGTGTGTGTGTGTGTGTGTGTGTGTGTATGTGTGTGTGTGTTTAAACAAGTGAGTGTGTTTAAACAAGTGAGTGTGTGAGAAAATAAGCTTATGATCTAAAGATAATAATCTTTCCTGAATTCCTTCTTCCATCATTCCAGTCAATCTCAATAGTCTAAAGAAGCTTCCTCTCCTGTCTCCTCTCCTCCGTCTGCAATCATCTGAAAACACATGGAAGGTCAGAGCAACATGGTGGATGTCTATCTGCTATTCTCTTCTACTTGTCCAGTTCTCCCATAGCAGTGCAGACGAAGGGAAGGAGACAAGGAGAGGAGACAAGGAACAGGAAGCCACTTTAGACTATTGAGATTTTCCCCCTTTTTCCCCTCTTTTCCTCCCTCTGCCCCCAAAGTATGGGACACTCCATCTGCATCCGCCCTTTGGCCTACAATGCCTAATCTCCCCATTTCGCCCCACCCTCCTCCCCCAAGGTGTGGTACACCTCATCCATCCCTTCTTTCTTCAGGACGTCATACTCCCCCTCTTTCTTCTCCTTTCCAGGTGGAGTAGGCTTCAGGACGTCATACTCCCCCTCTTTCTTCTCCTTTCCAGGTGGAGTAGGCTTCAGGGCCTCATACTCCCCCTCTTTCTTCTCCTTTCCAGGTGGAGTAGGCTTCAGGACGTCATACTCCCCCTCTTTCTTCTCCTTTCCAGGTGGAGTAGGCTTCAGGGCTTCATATTCCCCCTCTTTCTTCTCCTCTCCAGGGGGAGTAGGCTTCAGGACGTCATACTCCCCCTCTTTCTTCTCCTCTCCAGGGGGAGTAGGCTTCAGGGCTTCATACTCCCCCTCTTTCTTCTCCTCTCCAGGTGGAGTAGGCTTCAGGACGTCATACTCCCCCTCTTTCTTTCTCCGGCGTAGATCCTCGTACCCTCCTTCCCTCAGGGGCACGTCTTCGTAAATCACGGCTGGAAAACAAATAAAAAACAAAATAAAAGTAATTGTACAACTTTTACAGAAGCAATTGATCACGTGTACTTACATTATACAGGCACAGAACACACTTGCACAATCTCTCTCTCAAACACACGCACATACACACACACACACACACGCACACACACACACACACACACACACACACACACACACACACACACACACACACACACACACACACACACACACATGCACTTACAGGTGTCATTCCTTTTTTTTTTTTTTCTCCTGTAACAGAGAACAGCTACTATGCAGAGTATAGCCCCCAAGACAATCAGCGTGATGATGATGATCATTTTAACCTCCTTGGGAATTACGCCACGCAGCTTGTCTAGGAGAGAGAGAGAGAGAGAGAGAGAGAAACACACACACACACACACACACACACACACACACACACACACACACACACACACACACAGATGATCAGTGTGTTAGATTTATTAAATGATGACAGATTACACTTTTTAAACTACTCTGTGTTGACAACTTATAACAAACCAAAGGCTCCATGATAATAGTTCTTCCACCAGCCATGTCCCCAACTAAAAGATCATATCTATTTCACTGTTATTCCATGCTTTACAATGAACCCGTTCTCCGATTTCTACCTCCACCAGCCTCCACTGACTAACACAGATCTAAGGAAGATATCGTTTTAGTCGCCCCAGACTGTTTGTGCTATTAGCCAACTCCCATTTCTGTTATTGTCAGGAACAACAGTTGGCTTCTAATAGCATTAAACAGTCGAACAGGGTGACCACCAGGTGACATATCTATCTATCTGGACGGAACTCACAACTGATGCTCATAGCTGATCTGCCAGTGCTCCACACTGCTCTGCATGCGTAGGTGCCAGCCGGGGGGTCTTCATGGCTGCTGACGGAGCCCATGCGGGCCCACGGGCCCACTGTTTTGTTTTTGTAGTACCAGTGAAAGGTGGGGTCAGAGGGACAGCTGGAACAGGAGCAGGACATGTGAGACATGTGAGACATGTGATGGAGGACGGCCTTGGGAGGAGGTGCTGCAGAAACACACAGAGGGAGACAGACTTCAAAACGTGATGGAGACAGATCGAGTTGGACAACTACATGGAAGGACCTGAAAGAATGCACTCAAAGGCAGGCACACACACACACACACACACACACACACACACACACACACACACACACACACACACACACTACCTCTGACAGTCAGCTCTTGAGCATCGGAGGTAATTTCGTAAGGGGGTCCTCCACCGGTACTCAGTTTGTGGGTATAGGTGGCCTTGCAGTGGTACATTCCCTGGTCAGACTCATTCACTTTCTTGATCTGGTAGGAGGAGGAAGTGGTATTTTGTATTACAGTCCCACTCTTGTAGAACACAGTACGGCTTATCTGGGTGGAGCCGACCACCAGACACCCTAGGTTTAGTGTCTCCCCCAGCTCAGCAGGCCTGGAGGGGGTCTCCATAAGCACAGACCGATCTGGAAGAGAGGAAGAGACAGAGAGGTTGGAGGGATGGAGGGAGCCAGGGAGAGGGATGAAAAGTGACATTTGATGCAGTCAGATCAAGCATTGTACTCAATATAAGACCAAGCCAGGCTGACGTAAGATAGCATCATTTCACCAGGTAAGTTAGCTAAATGTGTACCAACCATCCTAAACTGACAGACACAGAATATAATATAATTTTTTAACAATAGCTAGTACAACTATAGCTACCAAGCTATGCTATGGGGTATTTGAGCCTATGTCAAGCCACTGTAGTGCAGAAACATGTCATGAAACAGTAAACTCATAATATCAGCTCCAATTATGTAATGTGTTTTGTTTTCTATGATGTATAGTGCGTTGAGACCCTGTCGATAATGCACTTTAAAACTAAATAAACTTGAAACTTTTATTTTTTTAAACTTGAAACCTGAGGTCCTGATGGTGACTGGGGTGCTCCTCTCCCGGTTGGTCTTGTGGATGCACCAGTAGATAGCCCTGGGATCAGTCAGTCTGTAGGGCTGGAAGGCCAGCTCGGTGTGGTTAGCCGTGGCCTGGCTCTTCTTCAGGGTGATTGTCCTGATGTTGCCCCCCTTGTACACCCTGCAGGACCACCCCTGGAGGCCCTCTTCCACCTCCAGAACAAGGGTGAACCCACTGTTCCTGTTGATGACGGACGGATGGCCAGGCTTGATGGAGAGGGCAGCTGACGGGAGGTACTCTGTGGTGCACAGGCCAGGGTGTTACAAGAGGGGAGATGGGGCAGAGGGGGAGAGAAAGAGGGCCCAGGTGAGACAAGAGTGGGGATGCAGAGAGAGAGAGAGAGAGAGAGAGAGAGAGAGAGAGAGAGAGAGAGAAAGAGAGTAAAGTTGAGGGGGTGAGGGTGAAGGGTGAAGAGGATGAGCCAGACACTAAATGACCACCTAAATATATGGTCTACAACACACATGTAGTGTGTAAAGAATTCAAGTTAAAATCAGTGTTCTTTATGCTTAGGGCATTGCATTGGGGAGTTGGCGTTGCATACCCAGGACATTGATGGTGAAGCTGTCACTCTTCTCTCCGTTGCCCTCACACTGGTACGAGCCCGAGTTCCTAGAGGAGACAGACACCATGCTCCAGGTCTGATTGCCTTGGGTTGAAACAGTGTTGTTGTTGAAGGACCATTTGATCTGATTTCCACCGTTCTCACAGCTCAGCTCAATGGTATCTCCAGAGTAGACCAGCTGGAATTCGGGGGCCATTTTCACTGAGAGGAGAGAGAGGAGAAAAAGAGAGAGACGAGAGATAAGATTTTCTGTCTCTTCTTGCAAACATTAAGTCGAGCAGTGGAGGCTGGTGGAAGTAGAAATCGGAGGATGGCTCATTGTATTGCATGGAATGGGATGGAATGAGGAATGTTATCAAACACACCTGAAAGCTACAGTAGTTGTACTTAAAGAGGCAGTTTGAAGGGACAATGAAGTGATGAACTTTTACAAGGTGGCTGCTACCATCTAGTGGTTAATACTAGGAGCAGTGGTGAGATATCACACCATTGAGAAGAAGTGAGATGAAACTTGCGTTGCTATTGGCTCTTCAGCTAAAATTCTGGGTATTTGAGTGAGACTACTGCTGACTGAGGGGGAGTGAGAGAGAGAGAGAGATAAAGAGAAAGAGAGAGAGAGAGTGTCAAGGGTGTGTACGTTGTTTGGATTCAGAGAAGACAGAATGTTAAAACATACCCAGAGGTTTCTGCTGACTCCTCGACAGGACAGAGAACACTGCAAGACATGAATCATCTATACATCAGTCATCATAAGAAAAACAAATCTATGCTAGGACCAGGGGTCATTGGCAGTCACAATGCTAGAAGAATTACTTTTTATTTTTTATTTTTTATTTTTTTAGTAGAGAATCTATACAGGGGGGAAGTGGGGATGAAGAGGTCTTTTTATAGATGAAGATGTCTTTTTATATCCATAAAAATATCCATATATCCATAAAAAATATGTTTTTAACTTTCCTTGCCAAGTGTGAACTCATTTCTGAACACTGACCACTGTTAAATGTGATGAGAAAGACGAAATGATGCATTGCCTGTGATTGTATTGAATCTTCTACAATGTAATAGGCCTACAGTATACCATTTCAGAAATTGAGCATATTCAAAAAGACTAGCGTCTTTTGACATATTCAACTTGATATTTTTCAGAATCCATAAATCAATGCAAATTGACACCCTAAATATTAATTATTGATAAAGCACTGCATAGGCCTACTGTACTGTGATTATATCAATAATACTTAGGGTATCAATAAAAAAAAGAATAAAATATCAGCATGAATATCAGGTAATTGTTAACAAAACTGCTATGCAATGACATTGCACAGTATATTACCATAAAAAAATAAGACATTTTTAATAAACGAGGCTACTTTTTAAATATCTCTGAAGTCGCAGTTGATTTTCTGTTGCTATAATGAGATTGATATGCAGGAACGTATTTGTCTTGTTGCTTATTAATCACTTAGTAGTGTTGGGTGAAATCATGAAATCATGAAATCAACACTCCTGGTTGAAATCTTACGAATCAGTTAAATGCCAATTTAAAGAAGCAACGATGGAGAGATACGATTTCCTTTTAATTGGTTCAAGTCAATTATCTCCCCTCTTCCCTTAAAAAAACCCTTGAGGTTTCTGATTATAACTTTCTATTATTGATTATAACTTTGTCTTGATAACTTTGCTTTGATGTTTTTCCACGCAGAAAAAGTGCACATAGATATTTTATATGTTGTCATATGGATTATATAACAGAAAGAATATTGTATACAAAGTAAATTGATGAAAGCTTTACAGAACCCTGAGCTAGACAGAAAGTGAGACTCTAAGCATCATTGGTATTTAGTGGAGAGATGATAAGAGCTTACCTGCTAATATCAGAAGAAGGCTTCTCATCCCCATCTCTGCCTCTATCCACGAATGAGCGGGCGACTGACTAATAGGAATGAGCGGGCGACTGACTAATAACAGGAGAACTGAAAGTAAAATAAATAAGAGTTGACGGGGCGTGTTTTAGACAGACGGTGAGGTTGAGGAAGTTAGGGTTAGGGTTAGACACAGATGAGAAACAAAATGACAAAAGAAAGAAGTTCTCTGCACACTGACTAGGTTTTCTTGTTGCTTCACGATATGTTGATGAGTCTTTTAGGTCATGAGACTTTTTAACAAACCATTAAGCTACCCAGTTTATTTTCCCAATCCTCAAACAACTGAAACACACCAAAAGGCAAGCCCTGCTGCTGATCTGTTACAAATGTTGCACTGTTAGACATACTGTAGACAGCCGCATAGGCCACATAGACAGCCGAAGGCCGTAACCAGACCATATTTAGGTCAATTTCAGTCGCGACAAGAAGTATGTGACATAGAAGGGGGGAGGTACTGTGTTGTTGATAAAGTTCCTGTTTTTACATATTGTGGGTTTACTTCACCCTTCTCGGAAATGGGCTCTTTTTGTCCTAGGCAGCGTTAAAAGCATCTTAATATAGGGTGGGTTTACAGCATATTGCAACCATTTATGGTGTTATGTCAAAACACATACTTCCCCTGTCCAGCATGCCTCTACTTCCTCAGTTTAGCCCTTCGTTCACATGTTTCACACCATGTTTCACACCATGTTTCACACCATGTTTCACACCTTCTGCAGACCAGAGACCACACATCTCCAGGACAGAAATAGAGCAGTCTTAGTTTCAGCTGCTTGCTTTCTGACACATCATATTATCTGTCAGCTGAAGACTGGTCATGTAGAGTAGAGGAAGAAATAAAACAGCATCTACTTGTCTTCCTCATATGTGAGTTGATTGCAGTAAGCTTACCTTATATCTCTAAAAAGAGACAGCATTAGAGAGACATTGGAGCCCCACAGGTGTCTACAGAAGAATGGTTGAGGCCATAGGCCAAAACAGTCACGAACAAAACTAGGCCACGTGTGAGGATCAGGGGAGGCTGGTGGAGGTAGAAATCGGAGGACTGGCTCATTGTAATGCATGTAATGGAATGAGGAATGGTATCAAACACATGTGTTTGATTTCTTTCAACACCAACACCATGTGTATCAAACACGTGTTTAATATGTTACCATTCCTTGTTCCGTTCCATGCATTACAATGAACCCGTCCTCCGATTTCTGCCTCCACCAGCCCCCACTGGTGAGGAAAGGGCTTAGGGAGTGTATCACTATTTCTATTATATTTTTTATATACAGTATATTTTTATTGAAAGATATTGGTGCATTGTCATACAATATAAAGCATTGCTCTCTTTTCCCCCACCCTCAACAATCGCCCAACACATTGCCAGAGTGTATCATTATTGGGGCTATTTCCTGGACCTTCACTTAAATTTCAGAATTGTCACTCTTTGTTTGTGTTGGCAGATCTACAGCATAGAGCAGGAAAGGAGGTGGTTCGTGAGAAAATTAGCCTTGGACAATATCTGTGATCTGAGGGCTGTGGTAGCAGCTTGTGTCAGGCCACACTCTCGCCACGTTTGTGACTGTAGTGACTAATAGCTGTTAGCTAACTACTGAGAATACAGGATGATGTTCAAGAGTGTGAAAGTCTTCTTACTGGCAAGTCTAAGATGAACACTGGTAAGGGAAAGTCTAAGATGAGGTGGGGTGGAAAATGTTTTGGGGTGGAACAACCTTTTAAGTCCTGAAGAGTGGCTTAATTACATCTTCCATGTCCAGCTATGAGCTCCTCACAGCCCTTCTGTCATTTCTGTAAATGCACTGGCTGGAGGTTTGCCAGATGAGTGGTGAGGTCAGTCAAACTGAAACATCGACTTAGAAGCAGTCTGTGTGTTCCTGAAACTTGATAACATGAGAAGGCTGATGACATTAGCAGCTCTTTCTCTCTACCTCTCGCCAACACTGCTACCTCTCCTCCCAAACTCACTGCGCTACACCCGGTCTCTGGTTTATCAGCTTTTTTCCCCCTCTCCCCTGATGATATTCTAAAACGTATTGATTTTTTGATTACATTTTTGTATTTTAGCCAATTTTAAGAGTGTCATAGCAAAGGGTCTTAATACTTATGTACATGAGGAATTTCTATATTTCAATTTTAATAAATTTACTGAAATTCAAAAAAACGTGTTTTCGCTTTGTCATTCTGGGGTATTGTGTGTGGATTGATGGAAAATTCTTTTTAATTTAATCCATTTTAAATTGAGTCTATAACTCAACAAAATGTGGAAAAAGTGAAGGGTTCTGAATACTTTCCGAAGGCACTGTACTTTTTGGAAATGTACTGAAATAGAAATGAACAGAAATTACATTAAAATACTTTCAATAAGTATATTTGATAACTAACTATAAGACATTAATTTCAAGTATACTCTTTTGGAAATATACTTAATTACAAATGAGAGGAAATTAAATTCAAGTAGACTTTCAAAAAGCATATTTGATTACAATTAATAGGACATTTATCTCAAGTATACTTTTTGTCAGTATGCTTAAATACAAATGGGAAGTAGTAGAGAGGAAGTAGCTCCAAATACACTTTCAATAAGTATATTTGATTACTATATGAAATTTGAAAGAAATTTTGGAAGTATACCTAAAATACAATTTATCGGATTAGTAGATTCTCAATAAATATATGGAAGTTCAACATCAGTACAAATAAGTATACTTTCAATAAGTATAGACAAAACATTAATATATTTGAGGTATATTAAGTACACATTAAATCGGTTTTAATTACAATTATGTATTTTTTTCCCCCTTGGGTATCTACTACCCTTTGCCTTCCTAATCCTTCCTAACCCTAACTTATATCCAAATCTAAACCTCAACACAGGAAATTGTTGCCTATCAGCAGTTGAGTAGTGGGGCCCAATATGTTAACAAAAGTGTTTTGCTGTTCATATGATTCCCTATGAAGCCAGTGTACTTTTGAGTCTGCATTCAGTGCAGACTTGACTGGCAGTAACTCACAATGGCCACCAGAGTGCACTGCTGTTTTCCCCGGAATTTATCAATGAGCATGAAAGAAGTATGTTAACTCTCCATGTTACAGTATACTACACCACAATCAGGGGAGGCTGGTGGAGGTAGAAATCAAAGGACATTCCTCATTCCATTTCATGCATTACAATGAGCCTGTCCTCCGATTTCTGCCTCCACAAACCTCCCCTGATACATTTTCACTGTATTCCTTGCAGTTTTGGCATAGAAAAACAGCTCAGAAGATACACGACTAGTATGAAGTTTGTATGTGACATGTTTACAAAACAAATCATTGCAATTGCTTTAGTGATGACACAATAATTTAAGGTGAAAGTTCTCCTTCACGGATATTTCTAGTTAGTCAAGGTTTGGGCCGTAAAGTTGACAATACTAAACTAATACGCCTTCTTCTAATACGTTCTTCTTGTGCACTCTACTCTGTCACTGCAGAGAGCATTGAACAGCAGTGTCAAGTGAACTGACAACAGATCGTTATTGTGGAACACATTTTGTTCTCAAGCAGGCTACATAATTGGTGTGTGGTACCAAAAAGTGCCCCACACACACACAGTAGCACATAGGCCTAATATTGCTCTTGAAAGCAGTTATTGTGTTATACCCCCCTCTGTTTCATCTAAATCATTTAATCATGTTCTCCCCTCCCTTTCTTGCCTTGCCTCTTTTTCCTCACATTTCTTTATTTGCGTTCTCTCTCTCTCTCTCTCTCTCTCTCTCTCTCTCTCTCTCTCTCTCTCTCTCTTTCCCTCTCCCCACCTTCTCTCTCTCACACACACATACACACACACACAAACGCACACGCACACACACACACACACACACACACACACACACACACACACACACACACACACACACACACACACACACACACACACACACACGCACACACACACACACACACACACCACATCCTCACTCTCCTCCATCTGTCCGTGACCCACTTTTGTTCCTCTCATTTCCTTTGGCATGAGAGGGGTTAACTCTGAAGGCAGTGAGAGGAGAAGCTTGTTCCTCAGAATCAGGACACAGGACAGCAGAACCAGGGAGAGACAGTAGGGCTGGAGTGGAGTGTGGTGATAGTGAATTAGACCCAGAGAGAGAGAGCACCGATGTAGGGCTGCAGTGTGGTGATGATGATGGTGAATCAGAACCAGAGAGTGTGCTGTCAAACACAGGCTGAAGAGAACAGTGAACTACACCCAGAGAGCTCTTATGAAGGGCTAAAGCACATTACGTACATACTGATGATGCTGTGAATCAGTACCAGAGAGGGTGGATATACTGTGGGCAGGTCCATCTGCATGTCCTTATGATGACACACACACAAACACATACACACACACACGCACACGCACACACACACACACACACACACACACACACACACACACACGCACACACACACACACATACACACGCACACATGCACGCATGTACGTATGCACGCACGCACACACACACACACACACACACACACACACACACACACACACACACACACGCCAGCATGCATTACCTCATGAATTAGCATTAATGGAATCACATCCTTCACCTATCTACTCATTATTGTCGTGGGTGATGGGGACAGTCTGACGTCCAGCCTCCTGCCGTACCACGCTCTCCTCCTCGGCTCTGTGTCTCAACATGATGATCAAAGAACATTATTCAGTAGATACACACCCAGCTGAGATGCAGGACTTCCGTTTAAACAACAAAAAAACACCACTGACCTCTTTTAAGACTCGGTAAACAAGAACTCTTGCTCTTCCTATAAACCCCCCCCCCCCCCTCCCCCCACACACACACACATAGATACAATGCTTGTAAATGTGATTGAATACTGTACCGTTTACACAGTAAATCATCGTAATAATAGTTGACTCTTTGTAATGCCAGTAGAAGTTTGAAGGCCAGTCATACAGTATATATGATATAACATATAATATATAACAGATGATTAATGCGTGATGTCGCTAGTGTGACGGTTCATTAGATTAGAAACACCTTTACAATACAGTTACGTCCTGCCAGCTATGCTACCTGTCTACCATTCTGCATGGAACTACCAGGAAATGGGACAGACAGCAAAATATATCACAGCCTTAGATCTCACCACCAACCCCGTCCCCAACGGGGTGGCTTGGATGTTAATTATGACACTCTACCTCTCTCAGCATAACACCTCACCTCGACACAGAACACACGGAAACACATGGAATACAAGGCTGTCTGCTAACCAATCTAATGTGATGGGAAGGCGAAAGACAGAGAGAGAGAGACGGAAGGAGGGAGTGACAGAGAGAGAGAGAGAGAGAGAGAGGGAGGGAGGGAGGGATGGTGACAGAGGGTGAGAGGGGGGAGACAGAGAGAGAGGGGTGGGGAGAGAGAGAGAGAGAGGAAGGACGACAGAGAGAGAGGGTGAGTGGGAGGTGGAGAGACAGAGAGAGAGACAGAGAGAGAGAGAAAGAGGAAGTGAGAGAGAGAGAGAGAGAGAGAGAGAGAGAGAAAGAGAGGTTTTAATTTCATCAATGAAAGGAGGAAGTGAGTCCTGGAGCCTGTTACTGTGGTCAAGCCAACAGCACTCTCAGCAGCAGCAGCAGAGAGACCAGGGGAGAGATGGTCTGAGTCTGTCTGCTGTCATTGGTAGACACGGGAGGGGAGAGGGGGGCATGATGTGTGTGTGTGTGTCTGTGTGTGTGGGGAGGCGGGGGGGGGGATAGCCAGGGACAGCCAGGGACACAGAGAAGGAGAGGGTATGAGAATGAGGTAGAATATTAGGGGGGCAGGAATATGAGAGCATGTGTGTGTGTGTGTGAGAGAGAGAGTGTGTGTGTGAGAGAGATATACTGTAGAGAGAGGGGAAAGAGAGAGAGAGGGGAAATAGAGAGAGGGAGAGGGAAAGAGAGAGAGGGAGAGGGAAAGAGAGAGATAGTCCGAACAGAGAGTATCAAGAGTACCTCGAGTGTGTGGAAAAATAAATGGAGGTAAAGAGAGAGGGAGGAGAGTGGAGGAGGGAGATCAACCGAAAGCTGTAGAGAGAGAGAGCAGGGCGGTTTGAGCGAGCCACCATGGAGAAGGAGTGCATGAGTGTGTGTGTGTGTGTTTGTGTGTGTGTGTGTGTGAGAGAGAGAGAGAGAGAGAGAGAGAGAGAGAGAGAAAGAGGCAGAACTGTAGAGGGGGGTAGGGTAGTTGGAAGGGTGTGTGTGTGTGTGTGTGTGTGAGAGAGAGAGAGAGAGAGAGAGAGAGAGAGAGAGAGAGAGAGAGAGAGAGAGAGAGAGAGAGAGAGAGCGAGCAAGAGAGAGAGGCAGAATTGTCGAGGGGGTAGGGTAGGTGAAAGTGTGTGTGTGAGAGGGAGAGAGGGAGAGAGAGAGAGAGAGCGAGAGGGGGAGAGAGGAAGGTTACCAGACCCCCCTGGAAAGAGAGGCAGTGCATTTGAGGGTCCCGTTGACACACACACACTTACAGGGTGGGTGGACGGCAGGACCATGTGATTGTGAAAAGGAAAATCACAGCATTTTTTTTCTTTTTTGTTGTCTTTCCTTATTTTTTCTAAACTGGACCTTTTATCATATCCACCTCTCCTGGTCTCTACTCTACCCTCCTCTCCGTCTCTGTGCTTTTATGAAGGAGGTCACTGTGGACACACACAGGAGCAACACGGACCCAGCATCACAGTAAAAGGTACTTATGATTGAAGTTGTTCTAAATCCATATGCGAATCAATTGATGTTATTATCTATTGTGTCAAAACATTATTCATAGATATAGATATTTTTATATCATTCAGTATAGCCAATTAGCATGGAAAAAAAGGAGAAGGTTTAAGTGATGGGAGAAGGTTTAAGTGATAGGAGTTTCAGTGAGAGCTAAGTGTTACAGTAACATTAAAGGCATCCGAGAGTCAAAAGCAGTTAGGTAGCAAACAGGGATAGTTTCTATCAAAGACCAACTACGCCAGAAGAGAGTCATAAGAGAACTAAACATACTTAGAAGCTCGGAGATAAAAGAATTGTGGATTGGATTGCGTCTGTACAGTAGCCTAACTGTATTCTCCATGATACATCGGTGTTAGGGTTAGAGAGGGGTGTGTGTGTGTGTGTGTGTGTGATGGCTATGTGAGCGCAGCCTGGAAGGTTGCAGTGCTCTACAGAACTAAAAGAAGAGAGCGCAGCCTGGAGTCGCTGGCGTAGAGAGGGGTGTGTAACTAACGCGACTGTACCAGTGTGATTGTGAAGAGGTTACCCTCTCAGATGTTTAATGTCGAGACGAGCAAAGCAAAGTAGGACAGGACAGGAGTTTGATCATCACAGAGACCTCAAAGCCCACATATATAATAATTATTATTATTCTCAATAATTGAGCATTACATTTAAGAGTAGATGATAGGACAGGTTTGTACGGGCTTGTGTTTTTGTAGCTCACATTTCTATATTTTAAGGCAAGTGCTAAAATATTAAATGTAGGTTATTAATAGAAGTCTTTCTGCGTCTGCACCAAGTTGTGAGAGGAATCTTTAAGAGGTTATGTAGATTAAATTGGGTCTTGTTAATGTGAATAATTGATTGAAATGAGAATCTTCATGTCGAGTAAGTAAGCCTTTTAATTGAGAGATTGGGGACGAGTCAAGAGGGGGATGTGCTGTACTGTGATAGTTGTAGCTACAGTGAGTTCCTTCAGAGCTGGGCTTTTCTAGACCAAACCAAGCAAACCAAACACACTGAAGCCATTTTATCAGTACAGTATATTTATGTTTCGTCTATAACACATGCATTATAAAGTATATACAAATGTAATAAAGCATATAGTATACTGGTATTTGATTTGTATTCACATTGTTTACAGTGATATCTCAGTTTGGGAATGCAATGTAAATTTATTAAAATTGAAATAGAAATACCTCATGTACATAAGTATTCAGACCCTTTGCTACGACACTAAAATGCAAAAATGACAAATCAACAAATCAGTCATTAAGTTGAATTGAGTCCATCTTAATGCAAGGATAATAGTTCATGTAATTTTGGAATTAATATCTTTATTTATATAATGTCTCTGATTTGCATAGTTTTACTCACTTTACTCGCAATTACTCACTGTGTAGATTAGGATGTCACTACCAACTCAGCAAATTTCATAATTTTCTCTTGATCCTGACAAACTCCCCAGTCCCTGCCAGTGACAAACATACCCATAAAGTTGATGCAGCTATCACTATTCTTCACATGAGATGGTACGGAAACTGCATTGCATGTGCTGGATTTGCACCAAACTTAATGCTTTGTAGTAAAACCAAATAAACACATTTCCAGCCACTATTTTTGCTGTATCACTTGAATTCATTGTTGCAAACACAATTATGTATATGGGATAGATTATTTTCCATTAAGGAATTCTTTTTGGCCACTTGGTTATAGACCAATTTTGTAGAATGACTGAGATGATGTTGTCCCATCGACTGTGCTTTTTCCTCTCCACCATTCAACTTTGCAGATTTTTGTAAGTCTCCCCAGGCCTCAGGGTCGCATTCCTGAACAGTTTTGTTTCTCTCCATTTGCTCAGTTTGTAATGACAACCTGATCCACACAGTGTGTAATTGATTCCTCTGCAAATCAGGGACCCTATAAAAACAAAGATCTAAAAAAAAAAAATCGCTTTGTCATTCTGGGGTATTGTGGATTGATGGTTCTTTTAATTTAATCCATTTTAGATTGAGTCTACAACACAACAAAAAGTGGAAAAAGTGAAGGGGTCTGAATACTTTCCAAAGGCACTGTATATATACACTCACGAAACACTTTATTAGGAACACCTGTACACCTTCTCATGGTGGAGGTGGTGTAATGGTGTGGGGAATGTTTTCTTGGCACACTTTGGGCCCGTTAATACCAATCAATCATCACTTGAATGCCACAGCCTCTTTGAGTATTGTTGCTGACCATGTGCATCCCTTCATGGCCCAATTTACCCATCTTCTAATAGCTACTTCCAGCATGATAATGCACCATGTCACAAAGCAAAAGTCATCTCAAACTGGTTTCATGAACATGACAATGAGTTCAGTGTTCTTCAGTGGCCTTCCTAGTCACCGGATCAGAATCCAATAGAACACCTTTGGGATGTGGTAGAACGGGAGATTCACAGTTTGAAAGTGCACCTGAAAGATCTGTAGGAATTGCGTGATGCAATCATGTCTTCATGGACCAGAATCTCAAAGGAATGTTTCCAACATCTTGTGGAATCAATGCCATGAAGAATTGAGGCTGTTTTGAGAGCCAAGGGAGGCCCTACCCAGTATTAGTATAGAGTTCCTAATAAAGTGTTTTGGTGAGTGTATATACATATATATATACAGTACCAGTCAAAAGTTTGGACACACCTTCTCATTCAATGGTTTTTCTTTATTTGTATTATTTTCTACATTGTAGATTAATATTGAAGACATCAAAACTATGAAGGAACACACATGGAATTAAGTAATAAACAAAACATTTTTAGTTTACTACATAATTCCATATGTGTTCCTTCATAGTTACAATGAGCCCGTCCTCCGATTTCTACCTCCACCAGCCTCCCCTGGCTAAGGTCGTATAGAGATTTGTTGTGTCTCTCTGGAGGAGTTGAGAGTGGCAGAGTGGTGTTGAGACTGATGTGAGTAGGATCATCATCTGAGAACTCATCAACACTTCATCTTTCACACTTCCTGTGGTGCTGCTAGTGCAGCTTGTCAACAAAACACACACCATTACCTACCTGCTCTGTCTGTCTATTCATGGTGTCAGGTTGGCTCAGATCTGCCGCCTGCCTGCCTGTGGTCCAGTTCTCCACCCTCCACTTTCCTGAAGTGTGTACTTGTGCAATGTGCACTCCCCCACATGGATTTTTAAAGGGAATGTATTGGTTCTAGAGATATGGTGGAAACCAATCCAATGCTTTTAAATCCATGTTGGGAAGTAGTACACAATTGCACACTTTAGGGAATAGGGTGGAGAATTGGGACACAACCAAAGAGACTCTCCCCCAGGGCACTAAGTAACAGTGTACTGTACATGTAGACAGACACGCATGATTTCACATACATTTCCGAGGTCATAACCTTCTATAGAGATATATATGTGATATTACATATCAGCTATGTGTGTCAGTGGTGGGTATCACATGATGGGGAATGTGCTGTGTGCCAGTGGTGTTACTCCAGTGTGTAAGCCGGTGGAGGTCCAAATTGGAGGACGGGCTCATTGTAATGCATGGATGGAATTCCAGGACGGGCTCATTGTAATGCATGGATTGGAATGGAATTCCATACATTACAATGAGCCCATCCTTTGATTTCTACCTCCACCAGCCTCCCCTGCTGTAACTAATGCTACTGTGCTGCGTTACTGTGAGAGTTTGATCCTACAGAATACACAGTAATTGGCCATGCAGTCAGGGTCTCTCTAGATGTCCGCGGCAACAGTAATGCACAGCTAGCAGTCTTGACGCTAATAGTGTATTTTTCTGGGAGAAAAGTGGGACCTGGGGGAATTCATCTTCAGAACGGAGAGAGTCGAGACAAACGCTGTAAAGTAGGAGGAGGAGAATGGTCCCAGTAAGATTAATGACTCCCATACAAACACAGAACGATTTATCAACATGTATTCAGATGGAACAAAGGCCACCCGGTGACATTATCAACCCAGTAATGAGACAGGCTGATCATAAATAATGCCTTCAAAGGAAAAAATGAAAATAAAATAATGAAAGTGAAATGAAGCTTTAATGTAGGCCACAATGCCTGGTGTCTCATGATAGTAGGTGCTGTGTGTGTGTGTGTGTGTGTGTGTGTGTGTGTGTGTGTGTGTGTGTGTGTGTGTTACCCTTTGTACCCATCCTATCATTGTTGAATAAAAGGGAGGAGTGAAGGAATAGAGAGGTCACTGTATAGCAGACGTGGCTACAGTACAAGCCTGTACATGTTGGACCTCTCCTGGGGATAGAAAGGTGGACAGAGAGAACGGCCATGTTCTCTGTGGCAGGCTTCAACAGGAAGAAAGTGGGAGCAAGCTACTGTAGTCTGCAATAAGAATGTATCTCTGCAGAATTTGCAATATAATTTCTGCTTAATTCATTCCCAAGGGGTAGTCATAACTGGGCTGTAGCAGATGGGAGAACACGCACGCACGCATGCACACACGCCACACACACACACACACACACACACACACACACACACACACACACACACACACACACACACACACACACACACACACACACACACACACACACACACACACACACACACACACACACCTGTGTGGGTAACCACAGACATACATGACAGTAGCTACATTTCCAAATATGATAAACGATCAAACATCATGTTGAGTGAAACGTCTTGATTCTAGACTTCTAAGAATCAAGACCTTTTCTATGTTATGTTAGTTAAGTGCAGTCAATTAGAGGCCTGGAGAAGAGAAACATTCTAAATAAAAAAAAACAATCCATAGATATCCACTTTAATGAGCCCCCCTACTTTTTGTTTACTTACCTGGCATAACCAACTCCCGTTGCGAGACTCATTAAGCAGGTGGAACAACAACAAAACAGCGGTTTCACCTGACTCGACAGTCCTTTCATATGCAACACAACCGTAGAACTACCCCTAGAGGGAACATCTAGAGGACTGCTGCCTGCAAGCCACTGTAACAGGCCAGGTGGGGGTTAGGGGGGATTAAAGAACCCGTAGCTAGTTGCTACACATACTGAGAATCAATGCACATTTCAGACCTTACTGTGGCCGGGTGTCTGGTCGAAGCTACCTTCATCAGAGCGTCTCATATCCACCATCTGGAGAAGTCAGTCTGGCAGGAATGGGGTGTTACCAGGGGAGGCTAGTGGAGGTAGAAATCGGAGGACAGGCTTATTGTAATGCATGGAATGGAATGAGGAATGGTATCATCCACCAATTTCTACGTCCACCAGCCTCCCCTGGATGTTAGCATACAACACCAGATCATACTGCCCTTGCATTCAAATGACAGAGATAATGATGCCTGTTGTTGCGGCAGGCCTAATCTCTTCCCCCTTCTGCTAAAACACCATCAAGCTAATGATCCCCCTGTCATGTCTTTGGAAAACTAGTTCCAAACAGAGCAAGGTGACGGATGTATACATCAGGGGAGGCTGGTGGAGGTAGAAATCGAGGACAGGCTCATTGTAATGCATGGAATGGAATGAGGAAAGGGATCTCCAGTTTCTACCTCCACCAGCCTCCCCGGATATACGTCAATGGTTCTGATCCTCTTATATTCAGTCCTTTGAGTGGTCTGTAGGAACATTAGTGGCTGTGGTAATGCTTTATGTTACCATCCGTCTCCTAAATGACCTGCTCTGTTTACGAAACTCCAATAACAGTGTAATTACATGATTATTGCATACTAATAATGGGTATAGTATGGGTATAGTTTCGGTCTGCAGTAACCAAACACAGTGCAGTAATCAGCTTCTGACAAGATCTTAACCAATCCTGACAGTCGTGAGTCATGTACTTCCTCTCGCAGGCGTCACCATGGACACCATGTTGTCAACCGTGTCTGACAGGCCTGATTAGCACGTTTTGGCTTTGCTTTCTCACAACTGCAAACTAGACCTTGCCTTCCTACTATACCAACAGACACCAGTGGAGGCTGGTGGAGGTAGAAATCGGATGACAGACTCATTGTAATGCACGGAACGGAATGAGGAACATTCCTCACTCTATTCCATGCATTACAATGAGGCCGTCCTCCATCAGCCTCCACTGCAACAGACACAATGTTAAATGACTCAGATTCTGTGGAATCACAAGTCTTGACGATTCTATTCTCTAGTCTAAACTTCAGAAAAACGCTCTTTCCTTTACCTCAGAATAGAATCAAATAGAATAGAACAACTTTATTGTCCAAGCAATGTGGAAATGTGTCTTTCCACAGTCTCCTGAATGGATAGTTTCATGCGGCTATTATCTATGGCCCAGTTTCACAGTGTCTGAGGCCTGCAGGTCTTCAGTCCAGAGCTCAGGGACAAGCAGGTCTAAAAAGTGAAACATGCCCTTGATAGCACACTCTTGATGATGGATATACAGACTACTGTACACCGGGATATGCTGCTGTTATTCACACACTGTGATGTTACTGACCCTCTGTGTTTCTGTCTCTCTCTCTCTCTCTTCCTCTCTTTCTCTCTCTCTCTCTCTCTCTCTCTCTCTGTCTCTCTCTCTCTCTGCCTGTCTCTCTCTCTTCCTCTCTTTCTCTAGCTCTCTCTCTCTCTCTCTCTCTCTCTCTCTCTCTCTCTGTCTCTCTCTCTCTCTCTGCCTGTCTCTCTCTCTCTGGCCCTCACTCTCTTCCCCCACCCCCATCTCTCTCCCTGCCCCCTTCTCTCTGTCTCTTCTATGGATGTGAAACAGTGGGAATCCTGCAGCACAGATCTCTTTGATGTTCTATCGCTCTTTTCATGGCATTTTAATGCTCTCTGTCAAAGCGTGCCGGGAGAAGGGGTGGGTGTGGCGGGCTAAGAGGGAGAGAGAGAGAGAGAGAGAGAGAGAGAGAGAGAGAGAGAGAGAGAGAGAGAGGAGAGAGAGAGAGAGAGAGAGAGAGAGAGAGAGAGAGAGAGAGAGAGAGAGAGAGTATGTGTTGTCTGATCTATGTTATCGAGTCAAACCCCACCCTAAAACACTAAGTGTGTTTTTTCCCCCTGTGTATGTATGGTTACAGATAGACACACCCCTCAAGAATGATCTGTATGTCTCATTTATAAAGGGAACAGTTTATGACAGAATTGCTTAGGAATATGAAATCTGAAGTTAAATATGACTCATACTGTACTCTAGTGTGTGCTCGGTATCATCAGAGAGACTTTTGCGCTGACAACACATTTCAGAAACGATAAAAAAGATGACTTTAGCAATACTTTATACTTAATGTACTCGTTTTATTCACTTTATCAGAATTTAAAGTGTGACTGAAACTATTCGGCCTGATCCTAAAGCTATTGTTTCACCGTTGAGAGTAGATTCATTTGAGCATTGAGATGGAGGGGGAAGGAGTTCAGCTGCAGTCGTGAATATGACAAAGTGGTCGGTTTGAGAGCTCAACAGCTACATTTCGGTTAGGAAGGGATATTTCAAAAACAGCACAGAATGGAACATGAGTGGTGCGTTATGGGGTCCTCCCACCCCTCCCTCCCTCCACCATCCCCCCCCCCTCCCTCCCTCCCTCCCTCCCCCATCCCTCCACACTCCCCATCCAGTATAGCCCAGGCCAGCGAGGCCATCAACACACATTTCACCTGACCCATTTACATCCAGTAAATCTGGGGTGGTGGGGGGTGTAGGGGGGTTGGGGGGTAGAGATAGCCTGCTTTGATCTGACTGGTCTGGTCTGACTGGCTGGTCTGGACTGACTGGCTGGTCTTGTCTGGTCTGGTCTGGTCTGACTAGCTGGTCTGACTGACTGGCTGACTCACTGGTCTGAACTGGACTGGACTGATTGACTTGCTGGTCTGACTGACTGACTGACTGATTGACTGACTGACTGGTCTGGACAGACTAATTGACTGGTCTGGTCTTGTCTGGTGTGGTCTGTTCGCCAAGTTTGATGCGAGAGCAGTCTAGCACAAGCCTATCTGATAGTAAGCATGTGATTCTGCGCTGCGTGTGTGTGTGTGTGTGTGTGTGTATGTGTGTGTGCGTGTGTGTGTGCGTGTGTGTGTGTGTGTATGTGTGTGTGTGTGTGTGTGTGTGTGTGTGTGTGTGTGTTGTGTGTGTGTGTGTGTGTGTGTGTGTGTGTGTGTGTGTGTGTGTGTGTGTGCGTGCGTGTGTGTGTGTGTGCGTGTGTGTGTGTGAAACCTAGCAAGCCTTTCTGCCTGCGCCTGCCTGTCTCTAACCTCCGAGGAGAGGATGTGGCCCCTTTTTCCTAAAAAAGGATCGCCCTTGGTGAGGCGGGGAGGGAGAGGATGGAGCTGGAGTTGAGATCAAAAGAACAGGGAATTGTTGACTGTGTGGAGACATAGCACTGCAGTTGGCTTTGGGTAATTATTTTAATCAACTAGTTAATTAATGATTAGATGTAATTTTTGTTTGAATAGCGGGTTGATTACCATCACACACACACACACACACACACACTGATTGGTTAATTAGATGCATACCCCCTTCCCTCCTTCATAACTGGGGCTTTAAAGAATCATACAGTAGGAGAGAATGCTTGATTATGATATTTTTATTCCAATCAGATTATTATTGTCGTCAAGGCAACTGAGATAACTTTCACTTACAACAGTTATATCATTTCATTACAGTTGATAGACATTTGATTTACCTGAGGAAACTATAGAACACGCTCTGTATTGTGGTTTGAAAAATGAACAAAATCAAATACATGTTAAATGGTTAGCCTCTCTTACTTCTCCACAATACAAGAAGTACCTATATGGTTTATGGCATACTCTACTAGTAGTGGTTAGCATATTGCTAACACATACTGGCCCTCTAGGTGTTGCCTGTATAGGGTACCACCCAGGAAAGACTAGTGGAGGTAGAAATCAGAGGACAGTGTCATTATAATGCATGTAACGGAATGAGGAATGGTATGTGTACACATGTGTTTGATACCATTCCTCATTCATTACATGCATTACAACCTCCACCAGACACCACACTACCACTCCATCATATAGCATAGCCTAGCTTAGCTCCTCCTCCATATGATCTCTCATGGGAGTATCTCTACTAGCTTCGTCAGAGTGCTGATTACTCGTACCACTTCTTGCTAGCTAATGATCCTCTCCTCTCATAGGTGCTGCATCATATAGAACCTACAGCATTAACCTATTAACCGCTTGCTCTCATTAAATGGCTTTATCCTGTCACGTTATCTGTGAAGTTGTAAATGGCCGACAGTAATCGACTGTATATTTCTGAATGTTCCATGTGTAAGGGGGGGGGGGGGGGGGGGGGAGATGGGGTGATGGGAGGGGGGGGGGGGGGTTTGGAAGGATGGAGACCCAATGAAAGAGAGGATAGATAGATAGATAGATAGATAGATAGATAGATAGATAGATAGATAGATAGATAGATAGATAGATAGATAGATAGATAGATAGATAGATAGATATGTATGGAGGACAGAACTTGGCCGCTCCACTTTCG
Organism: Argentina silus; assembly: GCF_951799395.1. Lineage (NCBI taxonomy): Eukaryota > Metazoa > Chordata > Actinopteri > Argentiniformes > Argentinidae > Argentina > Argentina silus. The sequence goes on along the minus strand of NC_139670.1, from coordinate 14,539,446 downwards.
CAGGACGTAAAAGTGGGACAATCTGTTCCTTGGATGATCTCCAATTCAACTTTCTGGGGACCAATATACTGAAAATATATCTATACACACGCTCTGTCCTACATAGAGAGAGAGGGAGAGAGAGAGGGAGGGAGAGACAGAGGGAGAGAGAGTAGAGAGAGAGAGGGAGAGTGCGCATGTAAGGCCTGAAAAATGCTGTTCGCTGTGACCGTATTCATGACTAGTCCCTTGAGACCAACCCAAAGGAGGAGAAAACCCTGCAAGACCTACGGGCAACTACATTCATACAGTATATGTCCTAGCGTATATGCCACTGTGATAGACCACCTGACGTGAGGTATCTCCCAGTGGAGATACAGAGGCTACACAAACCTGTCATGATTTAGCCTACTGTTGTAGCTCACATGTAAATTTATTAATAATATTACTGCCAGGGGAGGCGGGTGGAGGTAGAAATTGGAGGACGGGCTCATTGTAATGCATGGAATGGAACAAGGAATGGTATGGAACACATGTTCCATGCATTCCAATGAGCCTGTCCTCTGATTTCTGCCTCCATCAGCCTCCCCTGATTACCGCAGCTTTCAATTGCAATGCACGCATCACATTGGCCTACAGACTACGCATTCATCTGAATAGATCTTTAGATTTGTATAGATGATCTCCATAATTCTATGAACATTATAAAAGGTTTTGAAAGCATGTTCCTGCTGCATGTGTTGCATTATTATAGGTTTTGTCAAATTCAGAGCATTTTAGGAATGTCAGAATGCCACCCACAGTTTATTTCTGTGTATCAGTGGAGGCTGGTGGAGGTAGGAATCGGAGGATGGGCTCATTGTACAGTAACATGTGTGATACCATTCCTCATTCCATTGCATGCATTACAATGAGTCTGTCCTCCGATTTCTACCTCCACCAGCCTCCCCTGGAGTTTATGAAGTTTTTCTGGTAAAACCCTAAGGATGGTGAAGTGGCCTCACCAGCCTTCAATGTCACTGTGACTTTGTTGCAGTTCTGAAGTGATAAGATCCAGATCCTATCTCTCCATACAAAGATGAAAAGATAGATGAAGAAAGAGATATCAGGATCCCTCTCCTCTTCTCCAAATCTATCCATCCATCCATCTTCACTTCCTGTGCGCTGAAGGAGGTTCATCCATCTATGTCGTCGTTACGGAGATTAATCCTCCTCCACCTGATCCCCCTCTTAATCTCTCAACCCACCTCCTCCATCTCTATCCACCTCTTCCTCTAGTCTCTCTACTCTCCTCCCACTAGCTCTCAACATCACACACACACACACACACACACACACACACACACACACACACACACACACACACACACACACACACACACACTCATCGCATGCTGCGTCCCGATTTTCCACCCACTTGTGCACTCCCCAACATAGATTTAAAAGCATGTGATTGGTGTAAGCTTGGGCTCTTACACCTATCCATTCCATTTTACATCCACAGGGAGAAGTGCACACAAGTCCACACTTTAGGGAGAAGAGAGGGGGATTGGGACACAGCTAATGTCTCTCAACACACCTCCTCAGTTTCAATATCCACCTCTGCCCACTCGCTCTCAATAGGATAGAAAGTCACAGGCCCTGCTGTTAGGCCCAAACCCTCTCGTCTGTTTGCTGCATGCACCTAGCAAATCTGGCTGCCTATTCACATTTGATACCGCCATTTTTTTGCTCTAAATCCTTTCTTCAGGTTTTTACACGATTTATGGTCCAGTGCTGATTAGGGGTTCCCCAAAGCTTTGAAGTATTAAGATCATCCTTGGTCCATTGTTGGCGATGGATGGACAGAAAGATGATTCTAGTGTTTACGAAGCATTTGGGAACCTCACCCCAGAGTTCAGACAGATTTACCCAACCCTTTCTTCAGGTGTGTCCAGGGCTCTGGTGCTAGTCAGAGTTCCAGTGGAGGTTGAAATCGGAGGACGGGCTCATTGTAATGCATGGAATGGAATGCATTACAATGAGCCCGTCCTTCGATTTCAACCTCCACCAGCCTCCCCTGACATGTCTGTGGGTAGAACTTACAGATGATTGCGCATTCCCATTGGGCATCTCCTCTCCCACAACTTTTCAGCCTTTTAAAACTCTTCAGATATCTAATATCTTCAGATAACGAATAGAGTGGGGGCTTCTAGGCCCTTTTTAGTCATGCAAAGCAAATAGTAACTTTTTTCAGGGCTTACAGTTTTATCGTAATTTTCTGAGGTTTATTTGGTCTCTATACTGATGAATAAGGCTCTAATTTATAATATCTTTCCTGTATCAACTCTAAAGGTCCTTGTATGCTATCAAGCAGTACATCTCAATAGTCTAAAATGGCCTCATCTTCTCACCATCATTTACGCTCATTTCAAACCACAGAACGCTACTTTGAACTATTACAACACACCCCAGTAGTTCTCCCTCTCCCCTTGTCTCATCCAATCACTAATACTCTCCTTCTCTCTCCTTCAGCTCTCTCCATCATCCTCTCATCAACCCCTTCCTTCCTGCCACCACTCAATTGTCCCCCGTCTCTCCCAATCTGATTACTCTGCTTTATGCAAAACACATCTTTCTCCCATCTCTCTCTCTCTCTCTCTCTTCCTCTCCCTCTGTACTGTGTTCCCCCTCTTCTTTCTCTCCCCAATTAGTTTGTTCTTTGACGATCCGTTGCCCCGTCTACCCTCCACCCATCCTCTTCTCTCTTATCTCAAACAGTGCAGATTCAGAGTTCTTCAATGTTTAATGAGACATTGTAGATAAATCACCCTCTCCGTCCCTCTCCTTTGACTGCGTGATCGTGTTAACTTACTTCGCAAGACCTTTGAAAGTGTTAACACAGCACATGTTTGCCAACTAGTGAATGTCGTAAAAATCCAGCCAATCGACGCCGAAGCGAGGCGAAAATTCTGTATGTCGTCATCAAATAGCAACAATAATAAGAGTTTGGAATGCAATAGTAGCCTGCTATTGTTAGATTCTTGGGGCTGGTTTGTGTTGTCCACTTCATAGATGTTTGCCTACTGTTCATGTATTGATGCATCATTTAATTTCATCAATTGTCAGTAGTTTGTACCTTTACCAAAACAACAACAACAACAACAACAGCAACAACAACAACAACAACAACAGTATTGATTGGTTCTGTGATATAGTGCTGAACTGCAGAAACATTGACCCTCCAGTTGTTGTTCCATTGACCTCCCCTCCCTAATGTACTGTGTGTGCACTGTTGCTTACTCAACTGGTTAGAGTTAGACACATTTCCTCCCTCCCTCTCTCCACACACCAGTCCTCTCATCCCTCTGTTCCCCCCCTTCTTCCCCTCGCCTCACCCCTCACTGATCCACTCACCCCTCTGCCCCCCCCCCCCCCTTCATCTCTCACTGGTCCGCTTATCCCTCTGTCCCCCCTCTCTCCTCACCCCCCCCCCTACCCCCTCCACCCTCCTCTCCCTGTCCTCCCTGCCTCACTTCCTCTGATGGACAGTTGCTACGGAGAAGTGACCCCCTCCCTGTCACTCACAGACTCTAGGGGGATCACTCCTCGACCATGGTCAATCCTCTCTTTCATCCGTCTCTCTCTCTCCACCCCCCCCCCCCCCTCTATCTGTATCTCTCTGTCTTTCCACCTCCTCCTCTCTCTCTCTCTCCATCCCTCTTTCTTTACACCAGAACAGAGCTGCTGAACCAGCTGACTTCCTATCTACCTAGGCCACTGAGGCATGAAGACACTATATTGATTTACATCAAACATCTTTTACCACTTGTCATTTGTTTGTATCACCACTGAAACTAGGGTGTTTCTTTTCACAATATATTACACTGTATGGAGCATGAGGGTAAGTGCGGTACTGTTTTCTTTGTATCATATTTTCTAGTGCAATATGGTATGTTCCAGGAATCTAGCACCAGTAACTAACTTGGGTTTGAGCTCAGTTCTCTCCCTCTCTCTCTCTTTCTTTCTCTCTCTCTCTCTCTCTCTCTCTCTCTCTCTCTCTCTCTCTCTCTCTCTCTCTCTCTCTCTCTCTCTCTGTATATTTGCCATGTATGTCATTGATGCGTCTCCATTTTTCATAAGTCTGTGATTCATTCTAAATCAGGCTCTCTCTGCCCTAGTTTGCCTCAGCACCAAAAACTAGAGAGACTGTCCCTCTGGTCTCATGTGATGTTTTATTGAGCTCCATCTGCCCATCTAAGTAT
>NC_139670.1:14522723-14530223 GCF_951799395.1 Argentina silus | reverse complement strand
GTGATTTATATGTAACGATGTTACGCTGCCCTCTGCTGGCGTGTTTGTTGTTAGTGTTCCTGACCTGGGTGGGGTCGCAAATATGACTCAGAGCTTGGATTGGTTCCAGAAACATCACTACACTGTCCATATTATAATAAGGGTAGGAGCCAGACATATGCTATATATGAGGACAGTGCTTAGAAATGTGCTTTTGTGCATCTACCCTCACATCTTTGTTGAAGATCCATAGTTTGGTTTTTAAAGATTTTACTGTCAAATGTTTTCTGTTATGCAGTTTAGGTACAAGACCAGGGTCTACAAACAGACCAACTTGGATGAGAAGCTGCTTTCTAAGCTGCACACCACGGTACTTCACATTGGCCATACTGTATTTATTCAACAATACATGTACTGTACTGGTATGTTTATGGCAGAGTAAAAAATAATCTATTTGAAGAAGAATCTCACGCGTGTGTGTGTGTATGTGGGGGGGGGGCAGATATTGCTTGTTATATTCCTCTACTGATATATGCCTGGTATCCTCTCCCCCTGTTCCTTGATATCTGTCTGTTCCCCTCTCTCCTCATAGGCCAGTCTGAAGAAGTTTCTAGACTATGTACGGAGCGGTTCTGTAGACAAGCTGGTGAAGGTTCTAGAGAAAGGCCTGGACCCTAACTACCAAGACCCTGACAACGGAGGTAAGGCTTACTACTCTGACAAAACATAAGGTTTAGTAAATAAATATAGAGGCTGCTTCAGTGAAACAGGAACCATACAGTACAAGTGCAAGTCTGTTCTCAACATCTGCATTCAATTGAGTTACCCAAATACTGACCATGTTGTTCTTTCACTTCCTCTGTCTGTGTCTCCCCCTTTTCCTTCTCCTCTTTATCCTCCATTTCCTCCTCTTTTTATTCTCTCTCTCCACCGTCCCTCTCCCTCCTCTCCTCCTTCTCTCTCCTCCTCATTTCTCCTCTTCCTCTCTCTTCCTCCTCTCTCCCCCCTTTCCTCCTCTGTCCCCCCTCTCCTACCTCTCCCCCCTCTCCTCCTCTCTCCCCCTGCTCCCAGAGTCTCCCCTCTCTGTGGCGGTCCAGGCTGGTCTAGCTATAGAGGGGATCAGAGTTCTGGTTGAGGGCGGGTGTCATGTGGACTTCAGAACCAGAGACGGACTGACCGCTGTACACAAGGCTGTCAGAGTTCAGAATCAAGCAGGGCTGCTGGTACACACGCACACACACACACACACACACACACACACACACACACACACACACACAAACATCCTCTATTTCCTCCCCCCAGACACGTGTGTTGATCCTCTCACATCTACAGAAGGGCATAGGGAGGAGTGGTTAGGGGGTCGATGCCTCAAGCTCAACCTTAACAAGACTGAGCTGCCCTTCCTCCCGGGGAAAGCCTGCCATCTCCAAGACTTCTCCATCACAGTAGAGAACTCTGCTGTGACCTCCTCCCAGACAGCCAAGAACCTTGGGGTGATCCTTGAAAAACCACTTATCCTGTGTGGCGAACATTACAGCGACAGCACGCTCCTGTAGATTCTTCCTCTACAACATCAGAAGGATACGTCCATTCCTCACCAGAGAAGCAGCACAACTTTTGGTCCAAACACTTGTGATTTCTCGCCTTGACTACTGCAATGCACTCTTGGCCGGGCTCCCTGCCTCCGTCATCAGGCCTCTGCAGCTCATCCAGAATGCTGCCGCCCGTCTGGTGTTCAATCTCCCCAAATTCTCCCATGTCACCCCCCTCCTTCGCACCCTTCACTGGCTCCCAGTTGCAGCTCACATCAGATTCAAGACCCTGGTGCTTGCCTACCAGACGGCAAAACAGCCCCTCTGTACTTGCAAGCAATGGTCAGCCCCCCAAACCCCTGCCCGATCACTCCGCTCTTCCACCTTGGCTGGCCGCCTGGCACTGTCGCCTCTACGTGGATACAACAGCCGCGCTACTCGGTCACGGCTTTTCACTGTCCTGGCGCCTTGCTGATGGAACAAGCTTCCCACTGCTGTCATGACTGCAGAGTCACTACCTATCTTCCGCCGTAGATTGAAGACCCATCTCTTCAGGCTACATCTTAACTGTCCCTCCTAAAGACCTCTTCATCCCCACTACCCCCCTGTGCAAGTTTCTCTCCTGTAAATAAATTTAAAAAAGCATTGTGACTGCCAATAGCCCCTGGTCCTAGCATAGATTACTTTTTCTTATGATGACTGATATATAGATGATTCACTTACTTAGACAAATGTATTTGTTGTAAGTCGCTTTGGATAAAGGCGTCTGCTAAATGCCATAAATGTAAATGTAAATAAATGTAAAAAATTCATGGTTAGAGTGTCTCTCCTTCTCTTTTGCCCTGCTCTCTCCTTTGTCCTCTCTCATCTCTCCTCCTCCTCCTCCTCAGGCTCTCCTGTCCCTGGGAGCGTCTCCTGACTATAAAGACCGCTGTGGCCTGACCCCGCTGTACCACACCGTGCTGACAGGGGGCGACACCTCCTGCTGTGAGACCCTGCTCTACTACAGGGCCAGGCTGGGGGTTAGGGATGAGAATGGCTGGGACGAGTCTCACCAGGTAGACATCTATCTACCAATCTATCTACCTACCAACTTCCTCTTTCTATATCTATCTATCTATCTATCTATCTATCTATCTATCTATCTATCTATGGAATTGACATTGTAAGTGTTTTTGTCCAGTTTCATGTGGTTTCCTAATCATATTTTTATGTGTAAAAATGTATATTTGTGTATATCATTGTCTGTGTCTATGTTGGTTTCTGTACTATACTGTCTTATATATGTTGTGAACATTAAACATCGACGACACCCCCCTCTCTCTCTCCACTATCAGCTCCCTCCTTCTTCTCCTCCATGGAGAGGCATTCTCTCACTCATCTCTCCATTCTCTCCCTCTCCTCCCCTCTTCCTCTCCTCCTCCTCCCCTCTCCCTCTCTCCCCTTAGCTCAGGGATGAAGATGAATTCGGAATGCAAGAAATACACAAGGTACCCATCATGTCATCCCTTCATCCCTCATCCGTCATTTCATCCTTTCATTCCTCCATCCTCCGACCTGTGATCCTTCCCTGTAGTCTCAAATCCACTCGAACGCTCATTGTATTAATCTCATAACTATTGAGTCCAACGCTGATCAACATGAGACACCATCTCTATGTTAGATAAGTGTTCATGTGTTCCCATTCTTCATGTAACCCTGGCATTCTCCTGTTCATCTCTTTGTAGTGTTGTTCACCAGTACGTTGTCTTATCTTAAGTGTTTTATCTTCAGCTTCTGCTCTGTCCTGTGTTAGCTGTTGTTTCACTTCTCTTCTGTCTGTTTTAGTTTGTTTGGTCCCGTATGTATTTCTGTCCAAGTGCAAAAATATGAAAAAGAGGAAACCTGCTTAAAGCTTATTCTGTGTTCTGTGTCATCATTATTTTTGGCTACGGAGCACCATTCTTGTGCCAGTTTCACTGAGTGTATAGTTTTCTAGGTTTTTCTGTACCTGGACATCTTTTCTCTCTCCCTCTCTCCTTCTTCTCCTCTCTCTCTCCTTCTCCATCTCTCTCCCTCTCTCCTCCTCCTCTCCTCCTCTCTCCTTCTCCTCCTCTCCCCCTCTCTCCTCCTCTCTCCCTCTCCTCCTCTCCCCTCTCTCCTTCTCCCCCTCTCTCCTTCTCCTCCTCTCCCCCCCTCTCCTTCTCCTCCTCTCTCCTTCTCTCTAGCCCTCTCATCCATGTCCATAGCCATGCTTCATAAGCAGGAAGTATGTCATGCAGTCATTATTATTTAAATGCCAAGGTCCAGTTACTACAACCCTTTTATTCTGCATTACCCTAATAACTCGGAAACCACTCCTGCACTCCCTTTGTTGTCTAGGTAACAGCTAATGCATCTCTATTCCAGTGGAGGTTGGTGGAGGTAGAAATCGGAGGACGGGCTCATTGTAATGCATGGAACGGAATGAGGAATGGTATCAAACGCGCGTGTCTAAGCCCGTCCTCCGATTTCTACCTCCACCAGCCTCCTCTGGTGCATTCTATATAGTGTAAGGCTAGGTTGGTATAGCACCTTTCTGGGCCACCAATGCAAAATTGTATTTCTTTACCTTTGAGCCACCCCCATTCTCCTTGGCTTACAGTGTCCATTTTGAAACCTTGCTTTAACACACTCCTTTCCCTCCCCCCAAAGGCCTGCCAGAATGGTTTTGCCCAGCACCTGGAGCACCTTCTGTTCTATGGGGCAGATACCACTTCTCAGAACGCCTCAGGGAACACCGCTCTTCACATTTGTGCCCTGTATAATAAGGTACGTAGCACCATACAGGGACAAATACCATAGCATGATGTATCGATGGTGAATGGACAATGACTTCAAATGACTGAATGATATTGCTGGTCTAAATCAAGTTAAAGAGTGGCTGTGTCTCTGGCCAATCAGGAAAGCTGTGTCCGCGTTCTTCTGTACAGAGGAGCCAATAGAGAGGCTAAGAATAAGCATGGGCAAACCCCCTTCCAGGTAACAGAAACTGAATAGATAAAACATTTTGGAATCCAATAAACCATTGATAAATAATGTTCAATAATGTACAGTATGTACATTAGTTTGATTGTGTATAGGGTTAGGTAATAACTTATATCTGTTTTGAAGGTAGCAGTAATGTCTGGCCATTTTGAACTTGGGGAAATCATCAAAAACCACAGAGACTCTGATATAGGTGAGTGTGATGGTGAGGGGGTTGTGCAGGGGAGGCTGGTGGAGGTCAAAATCGGAGGACAGGCTCATTGTAATGCATGGAACAGAATGAGGAAACGTGTGTTTGACAACATTCCTAATTCCATTCCATGCATTACAATGAGCTCATCCTCCGATTTCTACCTTCAACAGCCTCCCCTGGTGTGGTGATATTCAGAGCTGTTCCAAGTCTGTATTGGTGTTGCTTGTCCTTTGTCTGTGTATGCACAAGAAACACCAGTCAGAGTCTAGTCACTGTTTACCCTCTCACACTCTCCTCTCTCCCTCTCCCTCTCCCTCTTTCTCTTTCTCTGTCTCTCCCTCTTGCACTACATGTAACCCCAATGCTCGCCCCTCTCCCCCCCATCCCTCCTCCCTCACCGTCACTTCCTCCCCTCTCTCCCCCTGTTTCTTCCTCACTCCCCCCCCCCCCCCCCCCCCATTCCTCCTCCCTCTCCCTCTCTTTTCTCAGTGCCCTTCCTGGAATCCCCAAAGTATGCTCCTAAAAGAGGAGAGAGCGCCCGCACCCTCCCTCTCGCCCTGCCTCAGCCCCACCCCCTCTTGCGTGCTAACAGTGACATCAGCATGACCCTGCCTGACCCTGTGGCCCCGCCCTCCAAGGCCGCAACCAATCCCTTCCCAGGACAGGTACTGCAGTTGGAGAATGCACTGTAGGCGTATTTTTCTATTGGGGAGTTACTTTATAGTACTGAGTGATCTGTGTGTGTGTGTGTGTGTGTGTGTGTGTGTGTGTGTGTGTGTGTGTGTGTGTGTGTGTGTGTGCGTGCGTGCGTGCGTGTGCGCCTGCGTGTGTGTGTGTGTGTGTGTGTGTGTGTGTGTGTGCGTGCGTGTGCGCGTGCGTGTGTGTGTATGTGTGTGTGTGTGTGTGTGTGTGTGTGTGTCTGTGTGTGTGTGTGTGTGTGTGTGTGTGTATGTGTGTGTGTGTGTGTGTGTGTGTGGGGTCAGAGGAGAGCTTCAGTAGGTATGAGGAGCTCCAGCAGTCCCAGGGTCAGAACTCGCTCCCCGTCACGAGGAAGAGGAGGAGGAGGACATAGTGACACGGAGGAGAGACATCGACAGCCACGCGGCAGACTGGGGTGAGGAGAGGGAGAGAGAGGGGTGAGGAGAGGGGGAGGAAGAGAGAGAGGGGGGAGGAGAGGGGGGAGGAAGAGAGAGAGGCGTGAGGAGAGGGGGAAGGGAGAGAGGAGAGGGGTGAGGAGAGGGTGGATGGAGAGAGAAAGGGGTGAGGAGAGGGGGGAGGGAGAGAGAGAGGGGGGAGGAGAGGGGGGAGGGAGAGAGAGAGGGGGGAGGAGAAGGGGAGTGAGAGAGAGGGGTGAGGAGAGGGGGGAGGGAGAGAGAGGGGGGAGGAGAGGGAGAGAGAGGAGTGAGGAGAAGGGAAGGGAGAGAGAGGTGTGAGGAGAGGGGGGAGGGAGGGAGAGAGAGAGGGAGGGAGAGAGGAAAGGACAGGGGTGAGGAGAGGGAGAGAGAGGAGTGAGGAGAAGGGAAGGGAGAGAGAGGTGTGAGGAGAGGGGGGAGGGAGGGAGAGAGAGAGGGAGGGAGAGAGGAAATGACAGGGGTGAGGAGAGGGAGAGAGGGGAGTGAGGAGAAGGAAAGGGAGAGACAGGCATGAGGAGAGGGGGGAGGGAGAGAGCGGGGGACGAGGAATATACTAGAGAAAGACACAGTCCACAGTTTTTATCTTCAGTTCCTCCTGACAAACTCATGTCCCTAATTATGATGCAAATATATGAACAATGATTAACAATGACATTTGATGGTTTCCACAGCAAAGTGTTTACAGTTTGACAGGTTACAAAACACATTCCTTGTGCTATTCATAATGCACTTAGTCATAACTCAATAATAACACTTACTCATAACTTAATACCTCGTCATAACTTAAGCCAATTATTGTGGCTCTGTCTCTTCTTGAACAAGACCAATAAGATGGCTGAACTGAACCATTACACCCTCTCTCTCCTCTCTCTCTCTCTCTCTCTCTCTCTCTCTCTATCCCCCCCCCCCCCCCAGTGCGACCTCTGCAGGCAGTGGCGGGGGGTCGGCTGGCGGTCAGCTGAGACGTCTGTACAGTGCGGTCCCTGGGAGAGTGTACGTGGCCACCAGAGCTCACTCCTCACACGGAGACAAAGAGCTCAGTCTCAGCAAGGGAGACAAGGTCAAAGGTGAGACTCCGGTTAAAGGAATAATACACTCACTCTGAATCAGGGGAGGCTGGTGGAGGGAGACATTGGAGGACGGGATATCTACCTCCACCCGCCTCCCCTGGTCTGAATATGTACCAGTGTGCCGCTTATTGTCACCACTGCATGATTTAATCTCAGTCATTTTTATTCATTTTATCAAACCAAAATTCACACTAACCATTTACTGTAGAATGCACAGCTATGACATTCCGTCACTCTAAGTGATGCTGGTGTATTGGAACACAAGGTTAGATGTTTTTTTATTGTTCTGTCCTGATTCATTCACTATGTCTAACCTCTGACTCCACCTCTCCCTCCCACTCCCTCTCTTGGTCTACCTCTCTCTCTCTCTCTCTCTCTGTCTCTGTCTCTGTCTCTCTCTCACTTTCTCGCTCACTATCTCACTATCTCCCCCTCACTCTTTCTCCCTCCCTTCTTCCCTCCCTCTCTCTCTCCCTCTCCCTCCTTCTCTCCCTCCCTCCCTCTCTCTCTCCCCCAGTGTTGAGTGTGGGAGAGGGGGGGTACTGGGAGGGGACAGTGAAGGGTCGTACTGGTTGGTTCCCCTC